>NW_025535422.1:0-77500 GCF_020615455.1 Coregonus clupeaformis | reverse complement strand
CTTCTGAGCCTTTTTGGAGCCTGCGGTCTTGTAGCCCAGTCAATACCCCTGTACTTCCGTCTTTTGTATGAGGAGAGCATTATGTTTCTCATTTCTGTCACTGGAATTGCTTCTTTGTTTAGAGTGCTGATATTAGCATCATAATTAGACTGAAAGAAAGAGAGTGTTGCGATTCATGCAGATTTTCCGAAGTGCAGAGTGTGGAGGCCTGAATTCTAGACGAGGTATCAGGTATTTTGTGTGCAAGATAATTATACAAAAAAGCTGAAAAACACACCTTCATTATCAGTAGCCATAAAAGCTCTCGATACAGAATGTATCGTCCTTAAATACAGTGTAACTATCTCATGCAGCCATAGTGCTGAACACCAACGCTAGGCCTACGCTTTTACAAAGTTTAAGAGGCAATTCTCACAGTTTGGAAGTTTGAAAATGCTCACATGTAAAGGCTGTATTCACCCTTAAAATGGGTGCAAACCAATTTGCCGACAGCATATTCTAAGCTTTTAGCTTGAGTTTGATAAAAAAGTGTCTTTGATCAAATTACTTATGCATTTTGCAAAGAAATTATGAACTTGGCACTTTATGGAACTTAACTTATATTGCAAGGTCTGTGCTTATACTTAATGATTTAAAGTGATTGGGCTATAGCCAATGTTCTATTCAGGGTATATGAAATGTAATTTGAGTGTCTTTATGCACACAAGCAAGGAAGGCCATGGTGACACATTCAATAGTGAATAGATGCTTTAGCATCACACATTTGAATTGCCAAAAAACAGCACTTGACAAGTAACCCTGGTAAGAGCAGCAAACTTAACTCAATGCATCCCTACTCGAACTCATCCAAACCAAACACAAACTATACCAAACCATGTCCGTTTACAGTAAGCCAACCAAAAGAAAGTCAACTGAAACCAAACCAAACAGAAAATCTACCAAACTGAACATGAATGTCCAATGCCAACCCATAGAGGGAGAGAGGGAGAGGGGGATGAGAGATTGTAGCATTTCATTACCCACATTCCTTTTCTGTGGACTCTTGACCAGTTGCCATGGCGCTAGAGCTGACCACATTCATAACCTCTCTCTTTCTTCCTTTTCTTTCTGTCTTCCACTGCACTACTCATGAAGTTACTTTTTCTTTTGTGTTTGCATGAGATCACCATAGAAGTTCCCAGAGTTATAAATAACCTTTGGGTTCAGCATACCGTATGCATCAAACAGAGAGAGGATTTCCTGGGTCAAAGCTAAATCATTATGACATTATTTGCTAAGTTTGTTTACCATTTTTAACATCAAACCAGACTCGTGCCTCACAGTGCAAATAATACTAAATATGACGTAAGTCAAATAAAGCAACTCAAACTTTATCATCTTGACGTTGTGTCGTTCCGGATGCTGACTAACAGACAAAAAAAATAATCATAGCACCAAAATCTCTGTTCGTAAAGTGTTCACATTTCAAAGCTAGTTTCCATACAGACATTTGCATTAGCACGTCTACAGTCAAGTGTGTAAGTGGCAAAACAGAAGAAAAGAAAAAAGAAAAAAATGATTAGCATTTTAAGTATAAATAGTTCCAGGACAAGGGCTGTTAAGTTTGGAATTAACATGTAAACAGTTGGAAAGGCCTTCCTCACCACCCCCACCCCCACCCCCCCCCCACCCTCACCCCTGCCTCCTTTTTAAACCTTGATAAATATACATAAAGTCTCGCACAAAGACCGCCTTGTTCCTTTAATGGGACACCCCCTTTAATGGAGACATATATTTCTAGGATTATATCAGCATTCAGTTGCTAATTTTTTAGTTTTAATACTCAGTCAGTTCAGTCTATGAATAAGAGTATCATTTTAATTCAGAGGACACCTGGTGCCGTGGGCTGGGCTATAGTGGGGGCTTGGAGTTGACCTGGTATCACTGCCAAGGCTGCTTTTTCCCAGCCTTCCCTTCCTCTGGCCTGACTAGCTACTCCATTCAGCCTCCTGCCTGCCGTCTCAGTCTCTCCTCAGATACTGTAGAGCGCAGCCGCCCCAGCAGCACACTTGTAACTTTATTCTCCCTCCCGGAAAAAAAAGGTCTCTCTAAAAGATAAAGGGAAGGGAAATCATCTTATCAATCTCCTCTTAGATTGGCTCGGAGTAAGTTGAATGCTGGTTTAGAGTGTCAGTGGGAAGCAGAGAGAAAACTTAGAATTCAATACTATAAAAAAAGAAAGAAGAAGAAGATAAAATAACAGTGGCTCCGAGACCCTCTTTTGTAGATTTATTGTACATTAGCCACTAGGTTGTACAGAGAGCAGAGGGGGATGGGGGTGGAGGGACTGAGGCTGGACTATTTGGAGGAGGAGAAGAGAAGGGGGCAGGGGGGCTATTCGTATTCGTCCCACATCCACCACACACAATCAGGCCTGTATTGAATTTTGCAAATTTATACCCAGGATGTTGGTTTAGAGTGTTTCCCTGAAAAAAGGATAAGTTTTTTTTTCTCCAAGTAAGTGTCTGCTTTCATGAGCAAGAGTGATTGAGGCACACAAACAAACCTTTGTTTCCCCCAGCTCACAGATGCAAGGCCCAGGCACTAGCACTCGCTCCGCCCCAACACACATTTGCACTTTATGTTTTGAGTAAAACACAGGACTGTACGACGAAGCTAATACTTTCAAATTGAATGCTCCCTATAATCTTTTTGGATTTTCTCAGGATTTAAACAGCTTTCATTGTTTATTGACAGGTTTTTTGACACTACTAAAAAATAATAATACCAATTTTATAATATTGTTAAAAATTATATTGTAATATTTCTTGAAAATGAACAAATAAAAAAGAATTGTCATCAATTTCATGTGATCCATCAAATATATAAAAATTGAAAACAATATAAAAAAAATATTCAGATTGAGAGCACATTATCCCATCACATCATTAATTAAATTAAAAGTTGAATTTCCATCCTAAAAAACTTTATGTGAGAGGAAAATACACATACTGTATCTGCCTTCAAAACACCAAATTCTGGCTAATATTAACAGAAGAGAGCTGATTGGCTATTTTGTCATCACTACAGGTAGTGTAACTGTACACTGATTGGATAGCATATTGGATAGCAGGGTTTTGAGCCTATGACAGTGTGAGACAAATTCTCATTCACTTTTAGCAACAGCTGCTTCCTTAAATACACCACCTCTGGCAAACTACAGTTCAAAGGTCAGATGGGGCTTTTTCTTGGTGGCTGTGAGATTTACCTGTAGGATTGCTCATGATTGCTCAATCCACAATGAAATGCAAACATCCAAAGCCAAATGCAAGTTGTTCCTAAGAGACAAGGTTAAAGGAGAAATTGACAAACAGATCAGATCAGCCTCCCCCTGTGTGAGGCTGGGGCTTTGACGGAGGCGATTATTCATGTCCCTCCCACAGCCACAAATGAAGAGCCCAGCTGACTTCCGTCGACCACCCACCCATCTTCCGCTGCCAAGAAACCTCAAGTACCAGCAAAATACAATCCCCTGATTATCTCGACTGTGTGTTTTCTGTTACACACTGAACGGAACACTTTAAAAAAGCTCAATTATCGCCTAATGAAATCACCTTTTAAGCGCATATCTGATAAGTGAGTGTTTGCCTTTGGCCAGATAGTGAATATAGATAATATGTTTTTCATGACAATTACACTCTTAGAAAAAAAGTTGCTATCTAGAACCTAAAAGGGTTATTTGGCTGTCCCCATAGGAGAACCCTGAAGAACTCTATTTGGTTCCAAGTATTTTCCCTTTTGGTTCCAGGTAGAACCCTTTTGGGTTCCATGTAGAACCCTTTCCACATATGGTTCTACATGGAACCCAAAAGGGTTTTACCTGGAGCCAAAAAGTGTTCTCCTATGGGGACAGCCAAAACACCCTTTTTCTAAGAGTGTAGTTACACATATGAATATATATGAACAGAAAACATCCGGCAAAGAGATATGTGAGTCTGCTAGACAGTACATGCAATTCAGCAGATCAATGCATGTTTACATCAGTGTAGTTGAATAATTAGTCTAATAATTCCACTGTCGACATGTGCTCCGTGACAAACAGGAGCGAGGGAAAATTTACACACTGGGATGTTTGCATAAATCTGCCATTTCATTCACGGGGAGAGCGGTGGGGGAATTCTCAGACTCAGATGTGTGTGATTGGCGGTTCCCTTGGCTCTCTGGGTTAGAGAGTTCAGAGAAAAGCCAATTATTACTCTCCCTCAGGTCAAGCCCTTCATAAATAAACGCTAGAGCGCCCCGGGCTCTGTGTGTTAGTATGATTAGCATATCATACAGCCTATCGACAGGGCACTTACCATATTACAGCGGCAGCCGCCCCTCGGAACACGCTGAGGTTACATGTACAAGGCGACTGAGCATACATCTCTGTCCATTAGACCGCTCCGCTGGGACTGAATGAATCATATCAGCACGTGGTTATAGCAGGCAGGGCGGCCGTTTGCCTCCGCAGAGGAGATGTTAAAAGGGGTATTTAATAAAGCTGGAAAGGGTTATGAGTCGGCTTCTGTGGTGAGGGAAAGAGAGGGAGAGCGGAGGAGAAAGGGAAGAATACAGATAATGGAACAGAAAATAACAAAAGCATGAGAAAAGTCAGGGAGCGAGGTAAGTGTAAGAAGAGGTTTAAAAGACATCTGCAGAGAAAGTCGTATGGGATTTGACAATTAGCCAAATAAAGAGTAGAGGGATAGGGAAGGATGAGGGATATATAGTGATAGTGGGTGATATCTAGAGAGAAACTGCAAAGGTTGAGAGAGGAGTGCATAGGGCTCAGGGGACTGCAGTAAAAAAAAACGTCAAATTCAAAACTTTTCAATGGCTGATTAAAAATGAACTGGCAATTTATTAGTGCGTCTCAAAACTGCACAGCGGTGTGAAAATAGCCCGGGCTCTCAGACACGCTGCTTAGATTTCAATTTAGGGAAGTTTTTGCTCCTCAGTTACATATACGTTTGCTCCACTCACAGACCAGGGGCCACAATTAACGCCTAACCACTCTGACCGGGGCGAGAGCGCAAAATGATATCTCCTTCTAAGCTCCTCTAAGCCAGCAGAGCCAGGGTAGTGAGCAGAGTGTTCCATCCCTCTCCCTAGTCAAGCATGGACTCTCTTAGGTGGACCACAGCCTAGCTAGGATGCATTTCATCCACTATTAAAGAACTCTACCAAGGAAATGAGGGTTGTTGGTGGCTGGGCAATGGGTGTAATATGAGTGTACATCATGCAAAAGTGGAATATTGGCCAAATGTTTTTCCTGTCATGCTTCACGTTGGGAGAGCAAAGCTGGGATCAGTGTGAAAGCCATGTCCACCAGGCTAATCACATTCACCCCTGATCCTAGACCTGCTAGGACACTAGTGACAGGGAGGAGCACCACAGCTAAACATTTGGAGTATCATGGACAGACCCAGGCACAGCAAGATAGTTTGGAACTACCACTGTAAGCCCACAGGAGAGTACATGTCAATGCTCACCTTTGCCATGACCTAATTATAAAGTATTTGTGTTTTCTAAACAAGGCTTTTAAATTAAGCATTGGTCTTGTCTTCACTACAGTGATTCCAATGAATTTCACTGAACGATTGACTAAACCTATGTTTATTTGATTCTATGTTCTCTGCCCTATATCTATGTAGGCCTATACTTCACTATCTACGAGTGTGAGGGTATTTTTGCACACATTGAGTGTTAGTGTTGTCATCCTCTGCCCCCCCTGAACCCCTCCCCCCATGCAAATTAGAACTTCACACACGTAGCGGCAAGCTGCCGGGTGCTCTGTGATTTCACATGACCAATTAAGACCCTCTTGGCAGTTGTGTGAACAGTTTCATTAGAGGAGATAATATTGCAAAGTGAAATGATAAGCAATCATTATGATGAATGCCCAGACATTACATTCCCTCGTTAATGAGGTGTAAATGATCTCATTATTTTTTTGAAAGACTACAGATTAGATTAAAGTGGAGTGGAGAGCGCTCCTCCGTGTTCAGACAACTTAGTGTTAATTAGGCCCAATCTCCAGGAGCAAATGAGCCGCAACACTTTGGTAAACAATTAGGCTTGCATAGCTCAAGGCAAGATGGACAAGGATGGGCAATTGAATGGATGTATAGCTAGGTGTCGAAGCCGATTTATAAACTGCCTCTGATTCATTTTTCAATATCCGTGCGAAATGAGATGGTCGTCATTTCCATTTTCCATTACTGTGTAAAACTTGACAACCTCTTGTATTAGTAAGGCAGTTTACAATAGTGAATGTATGGTGAAACACATCAATACTAATTCCAACCAATTCAGAAAGGTCTGGTTTTGACCAATCGAAGGTACATTTCCTGTATTAGTCTTACTGTATACCAACTCTGCTATGGTAGCTATCTTTCTCAGAACTTAGAATGAATACTATACCAATAGAGCAAATGCCGTCAGGGTTTCCTCCATGGGTCAGAGATCAGCTTACTGTGTCATGCACCTGTTTCCCAGTCTTCAACCAAGCCCAGAGTCTTTATATGAAAACCTTTTGGAAAAAGGTAAGCGCACAATTTTACCTTGCACCTGCTCTCAAGGTCGCAAAGAAAGCTTACTTTCAAATTACGAGAAAAATGAAGACATTGTAAGTATTTTGTTTTTATTAATTAAAAACCAGCTTATTTCAATGTGAAATGATTTTGTCACCTTGTATATTCTTATTGAACATAACCTGTTTTCCGATACACTGTAATCTAACAAAGACTTTATCTAATGTTCAAGTGCAATTTTGTTATTTATTTGTATTATATATTCTTAAGTTTGCTGCTAGCGCTGAAAAATGCCTATCTGTGATGCTAATATATTATCTTTATAATTGTAATATACACTGAGTATGCCAAACAATAGGAACACCTCCCTAATATTGAGTTGCACCCACCCAGGGTATGGACTTTACAAGGTGTTGAAAGCGTTCCACAGGGATGCTGGCCCATGTCGACTCCAATGCTTCCCACAGCTGTGTCAAGTTGGCTGGATGTCCTTTCGGTGGTGGACCATTCTTGATACACACAGGAAACTGTTGAACATGAAAAACCCAGCAGCGTTGCAGTTCTTGACACAAACCAGTGCGCCTGGCACATACTACCATATCCCGTTCAAAGGCACTTACATGTTTTGTCTTGCCCATTCACCCTCTGAATGGCACACATACACAATCCATGTCTCAATAGTCTCAAAGCATAAAAATCCTTCTTTAACCTGTCTCCTCCCCTTCATATACACTGATTGAAGTAGATTTAACAAGTGACATCAATAAGGGATCATAGCTTTCACCTGGATTCACCTGGTCAGTCTATATCATGGAAAGAGCAGGTGTTCTTAATGTTTTGTATAAGTGTATGTTCACAAACACATTGATTGGTCTGTTTGTGTTCTGAGGAGAGCAAAAAGCAAAAAGCATAAGCGTTTGTGTCTTACAGAAGGCATGACAATATTGCTGTCGCTCCCACAGATGGCTAAACCTGCCACAAAGGGACATGTCTGTCTCCAACACAATTGATGTCATGCTCCTCCTTTCCTCTGATAGATGTGCTTAGATTATGAGAATAAAAGCTTTTGTGTAATCCTTCTGCCAATGGAGTTATGTTTTACAGACGGCAGGCCCTTATCGGTGATTGATAACGCTTAACTCAAAAACATATTTAAGCATTAGGAACGTCAATATTTTGCCGGCGACTGAAGGTGACCCTTGGCTCCTCTGTTTGCTGTCCACTCGCGGAGGGGTTTGATGGTAAATTTGTAAGGGTGGTTATGTGGGGAGGCTATTATGGATTTGCTATCTTGGCCTGAAGTGTTTGCGGCTGATTATGTGATTAAATCAATAATATAATTTATGTTTGGGCTCCTTGGCTCCTCTACTTCATCTTCTTTTTCCTGCGTAGCTGAGCGGAACGGCCAGGGAAAGTACACACATACACACACACACAAACACACGCACAAGAACACACACATACTCACACACAGACTGGCAGAGGCACACACACACACACACATGAACGAACCATAAGACCATCAAATTCAAACGGGGAATCGGTAAACATCAACAATGCTAGAACAACTCTAAAAACAGATGGTTTGGACAGAAAGGAAATGTTTTATATGACAATTTTGACAGTTATTCTGAACCAAAACCAATGGATTTGCCATTATAGTAATGAAGATCTTTATAACTCTAAAGTGGTAAAATTTATATTCAGTCTAACAAAGCACCGGATTGAAAAAGTGACTGTCTGGGAATGGTTTGGACCTGGTCCAAAAGTGAAATGTTGAATTTACATTCTATCTATATAATATTTTAACATACCTGGTTAATTTCTAGTTGAATTCATGTTTGTTGAAAACTGTGATGTTTATTACATTTTAATGTTGTGCCTTTGCCTAGTGGATAAGGCTTAGTAACACAGATCAACCATATGCCCTAGTGGTGACAAATAGGATCCTAAGGTCACGTCCCCCTGCTCAGATGTTGCGTGCATCAACCAATGGTTGCGTGCCAATTCATCTACTGTGTCATTGACTGACAGTTCGCTATAACATATGATATGGCTAGCTGATACGTAAAATACTGATCCAGACATTGTAAGATCTGGCAGGCATGAGCTACACCCGGACAGAGGAATGTGCCCTAAGGATGCGTTTAGACAGGCAGCCCAGGCAGCCCAATCCTGATATTGTTTCCACTAATTGGTCTTTTGACTAATTACGTTAGATTTTCTCACATCAGATCTTTATCAGAGCTGATCTGATTGGTCAAAAGACCATTATATGCCTTTCAAAGAAAGACGTTTTGCCGCCAACTTTAGCATGCCGCCAACCTTTTGCAGACTTTTCTTTCTATCTGAAAGGTATGGCTGGCAACAAAGCCTGTACTTTTACTTCCACAAACCAACCTAGTCATGATTTTGGTAATATGTTTAAAAGTCTCGCCAGCCACTCTGTGTAAATGTCCCCTTTCATCTTATCGGCTTTGGCACGCATTAAATCATGAACATTCTATTGTTATTCTCTGACATCAAACTTGTCCTTGTCATTATGAAAAAGTATAAACAAAACGTGCAGCTTGCATGCAGCAGCTTGGTCCAAATAGCAACGTTACCTGCTCAATTTTTTTCAACAACAAAAAAAGCATCCGCTTAAAAATGTATTTAGGATATATATATCTATCAAACAAGGCAACAAATGCAACTTTCTAGACATTGTTTTGGTTTGTTTCTAGCTTGTTAGTTAAAGTGAAACTGACAGTGTTTTAGCAACAGGAAATGTTATTTAAATCTGATCATACACCCCCAGGAAGAATATGACAAAAAGCGAGCACTTAGATATGGTAATTTTCACATTTTCATAAATTCATAGAATGTTTGGGAATTACATATAGTAAAGCATTTGTGAAAATTCTATAGTAATATAGAGTGGGATAACGGCCGTGCGTTTGGACAATTAACAGGCACTGCAGTAAATAAAACCTAATAAAAACATCTGTCGTGTCCAGGACCAGAGTCTACACAGACCGGTGCGCCATAGCCAATCAGCGCTACAGTAGGCCTATATCCACATGGGCCTGCCATCATTCACTTTGAACTGGACTGTGTGTTTACAGGCAGTAGCAACAGCGCGACTTTAGATCAATGAAACGCATTCGCCAAAAGCCATAAAATAATAGTAGCCTGCTCGTCCTGCTGCAGCTTGCCTGCAAATGCATGCTTATGTCCCAACACAACGTTTTGACAACTGAATGGTAACTTGCCTGCCATTTGATTGACATCTAAGAGATATGCTAACTTGGGATAACAGTCGTTCAAGTTCAGCATAGCTCATTAGCTAGCAAAGCGATTCACATTTCTTGCTAGCTAACCAAATGACACCTGCATCTCTAGCTGTAGCCACCAAAAAACGATATGAAGGGAAAATGTCGGTCACTCACCCACTCCTCCAATGACATAACATCATCCTAGCAGCTAGCTATCTAACGTTAGGCTCCGTGTTTTTAGCTTGCTAAATAAATAATGAATGCAGAATTGCTGTATGGTACACTCACAATGTATTGTATTGTAGTTGAATTGCCAGCCTAGGCTACTGCTCAAGTGTTGCTGTAATAGGCCTACATGTTTCTCCTTTGCATGGTGTTCTGATGCAGGTTTGGTTTCTTTGGTTATTCATGGTCAAGCTTTAAAAACCAAAGCCAGACTGAAACATTTTAGTAGCCTAGCTAGGATTCTGGCATGTCTATACACTTTCCCTCTGCTGTAAACGGGACACACGAAAGCAGTGCAATTTAAGTTTAATTCACAGATGCGAGCGCATCAGGCTGTAATTCCATAAAGTAGATAACTCAACTGTTGACTCATTTATACTCGCTTGTATGTCCTGTTGCCTTTTGTCCTTTAGTAGTAATTTATACCCGCGTTTGAATCCTTTGTCTTATAACTTTTTGACAACCAAGATGACATTTTCTGTAGGCTACAGCAATGACCCATTGGAACTGAAACTTGGCTTGGACATTTAGCCTACAACACTTTAAACTTTCGGTCTGTGCCTTTAGTGATGATCTAATACAGCACACTGCTGGCTCATGTGTGTGTGTGGCTCTGGGAGGAGGGTTGTTTGTGTGACAGGCAACATATCGTGAATCCTATGTGAAAGAAGTATTAGTGAAAAAAAAGGTCAGAATTGGGCTGCCTGTCTAAACGCAGCCATAGGTATTATTAGCTATGAGGATGAAGGTGGAGGTGCTGTATGTCTTACATGGTTCACGTGCCGGCTCCACAATTAGAATGGTGGGTGGAGATTGATTCCAACTGAATCCAAATGAGGAGGTTTAAACCAAATCATTCCCCGGGTCGATGATGTAATTGACCCATCTATCCCACCTCAGGTCTTAACCTAAACCCACATGACCTAGTTGGGAACTTGCTAGAACTCTAACCTCTTAGATGACGAGAACAATCGTCTTACATACGGTGGAGATAAAGCCTTCTGATTGGCCTCCTTTTCCTGCCCCATACACTATACCCCTCCCTCTCTCTCTCTCTCTCTCTCTCTCTCTCTCTCTCTCTCTCTCTCTCTCTCTCTCTCTCTCTCTCTCTCTCTCTCTCTCTCTCTCTCTCTCTCTCTCTCTCTTCCTCCATCCCGCTCTCTCTCTCCCTTAGGGGTGCTAGAGTTTGGAGTTTGGTGCTGAGCTGTGCCAACCACTCCTCAGGAACCACAAGTGCTCCCCTTTCTGGCGCTGCCAGTTTTTGTTCTTGTGTCTAGACTACAGGAAATGCAAAATTACGTTTGTTTACAACCATCAGGAACTGGAACCAGAAGCTGTTATGTGATTTAAGAGTGCTACCCAGTGTGTGTGGTGGTTCAACCCACATAGATTTGACAGTGATCGGCTAGAAATAGAATAACCAGATCAGCTTACTACCAGCAGTACAAGAGGCAAGATACTATGTTGTGGGGCATATAGAGCATGTTGTTGAATATATATTTGTCGTAGAATCATAACTCTAAGCTGGCGAGCAACAAGTAATGTAAAAAGGCCCTAAATCAAAGACGGTTCTCAAGACAAAATCAATTTATTGTATGTTAGTAAGATTACAATGCACTGTTATTATCAGACACAGACACAATAAATAAATAATCATGACACAAAGCCATTGTTTTGATGATTTTTTTGTGTGTAGAGATTAGGGTTACGGTAAGGACAGCACATCTGACGAGTTGATTGAACGCATGCCTCTTGTCAGTGAAAGCTTAGTTGTGTGTGTGTGTGTGTGTGTGTGTGTTTGGGTGTGTGTGCGCATGCGGGTGTGTGTACGCATGCAAGTGTGTGTGTGCGTGTGTCTTTGTTCTGGGTTAGCTCAGACGCCAGCGAGATTCCCTCAGCACCCTCTTAAATCCATACCCAATAAAAATCAACGCCGTCTCGAAAACAAAAGCCAGGGAAACATCTGTAAAACATTGATTTTGCAGATTGCAAACCAACTGCATACCTAATGAGAAAATAAATCATTTTTGATTAATTAACTAAAAAATTTGAGAATCCAAACCGCCACAAGGGAGATGACAAGCCCAACAGGCGTGATCGGTAGGTAGGCCATAGCTTGTGTTCAGGTGTCCCTGTGGAGAGGTTTTATACAACAAGCTGGTAGATCTAGTTTACTTCTCCATTCAACAATACTACACAAACATGCTTCTCCTGTATTCATTAGAATAATTAGTATGACAAAGCACACTCTTGTCATATGTTTTCCACAGATGAGGCCGGGAACGAGAGAAGGCTGGATTATATCACCAACACAAGCAAGCATCTTTGCCCCCTACATCATGTAACGCCGTCAACAAACATCTTTAGCAAATATGGATGAAACACCAGGGATGAAACTGATGTGAGATGATCCACTTACTCTGTCTCACACACCCCACAGAATAATACTTTACACACAGACACACACACACACAGCTCCAGGCTTTTCTCATCGACACACACCAGAGAAGTAAGCAAATACACACCAGGACTCCGGGAGGGTGCTGAGAGCTGAGTTTAGTTGCATTCACAGCGCAGCTGGATCACCAAGGCTGAAAAAAAGAAACATACAGTGTTTATTTGTCCAAGTGTTTTTATTTGTTTTTTAATACAGCAGAGACAGTGATTTGACAGATCTGCTCGAATGGAATCATACGGTTGAAGGAGCGTGGGATTTTTTTTTATATATATTTTTTTCTTCAGTTTTTGGTCTGTCACATTTAATTATTTGAGCACAATTAATGCTAATCATAATTTAGATTTTTACATGTATAGTTTGTTCCCCCTTTAGCGAAAGCATAATCACTGTGCATTAAGAGAAAACCAGGATGCTAGGCAGATTACCTCCTAGCCTGTGATGGCCAGACAGTGGGCCATTGTAATGCTGTTCAGAATCACAACAGAGATTTATGGTCACAGTTACAGTTCCCAGAATGCAATGTCACTCTGTCACCCCCTCATCAATCTACTCTCTCTCTCTCTCTCTCTCTCTCTCTCTCTCTCTCTCTCTCTCTCTCTCTCTCTCTCTCTCTCTCTCTCTCCTTCTCTCTCTCCTTCTCTCAGGATAGTACCCTGGGTATGAGCAGAATAATTATTTGATGCCCAACTTTCTGAATGATCAATAATAAGAAAAATGTTGGTCTGGTTATAAAACATAGTTTGGGGGATTTAATATAAATAACTCAGTTTAAACATTTTCCAAATGCTCAGACATTTTCCATAGATTTTTGCCCTTTTATGAGTCAAACATCACAACTCTGTTTGTGCCCCCTCCCAGAAAGATCCTTGGGCGCAGTTTGTTTCATCATAAGTACCTTAATTTATTGTCATGCAGAGACAGCATGTGATAAATTTATTAATAAGACTTGAATGTCTTATCTATCTAAATTCAATAAAGTCCTTTTTATATGCCCAACATTTTATATCAAGGCATTTTTATGATGGGCAAGGAAGCTGCTCTTGGATTGGACATCTCTGTAAACCCTTGCTTGTCAAAACGAAAAATCTAAAAGAGATAGAGGATGCTGAGCTAGTAGGATGTTCGGGCGCCTTATGGTAACATAAAACTAAATTAAAATCATGGAGAGAGATACTTGGAGGTCCCTGTGTCCGCAAAAGACAGAAAACCAAGCTGTACCTAAATCTCTGTTTTTGTGTGTCGAGGGAAACATATTGTTCTACAAGTCATGGACTTGTCTTCTGCTCTCAACCTCCTACAACTGGAGACACCGTGTAATTGTTGGAGATATGTTTTTGGCACAACAGTGTTTAAAATACCTAGCAAAATACCCACTGGGCAAAAAACGGTTTGATCAACGTTGTTTCCACGGCATATCAACAAAAACATTTAATGTGATGACGTTGAATCAATGTGGGAAACTGTTTGGATTTGCACAAAGTCATCAACATAAGGGAATTTAGTAAATTTCCATCCAACTTTTACCCTAAATCCAATGACATTGTGAATTTTTTGGTTGATTTGACTTTGAATTCACGTTAGCTGACAACTCAACTAAATGTAAATAAAAACTAGACAATGAACTGACATCTGTTCCTAGGGTAGTGTAGGACCTAACTAACTTGGCAGTTGGGCAAAAACAGTTAGCTACCACACTACTTTTTACTAGCAAACATAACGCTGCCTCCAAAACTGATGAGATGTCTCTGACATTTACATTTTGACATTGTGTGACGTCTCCACTTTTCAAGCATATTGAGAGAGTTGCTTTATGGTCAGATGCACTCTATTGTCTTACAGTCGGCACAACGCTGCTTCAGACTGACAGTGTGTCTAATTTGCTACCAAACACAAATAAGTACACAATACACATCAAATCAAACCAACACAGCATTCCTCTTTCTCCTCACTCATAAACTGTTATCTTAATGAGTCATGTCCCATGATCTGCGCACTGAGATATTGAACGTCATTAATTGGCTTCCTGTCCTAATTTCTAATTTACAAGTGGTGATGTGTCCTTTTGAAAATGTAAAAGAAAAAAGAAAAAGAGAAATGTAAATCCCCTTGATGAATGTGCCTTCTGAATCACACATTCCCATGACAACCAGGGCAGCTTGCCATGCCATTGAGAGGCTGTGAGGGGTGACATAAAAGTGGCATTCTCACAGTCTAGATCACACCAATGCATCACTTCCTGGAGCTGGGCCTGAAACTCATACAACCAACTGTTTTAACTGTCTTTTAACCCCCTTTCCTCTCTCGTTCTCTCTTGTTCTCTCTCAGTGTGTCATTCTTTCTCCCTCTCTTTGTTTCTTTCTCTCAATTTTTTTTGACAATCGTTCATTGAGAGTGGTTCCTACACAAACAAATGGAGAGCAAATGGAGAATCCAGTGAAAGACTATGATCTTAGGATATAAAATGATATAGCGAAGGTAGAATTAGCAAAGAATATATTATATTTAGATACATACAGTAAACCTGATGAGACCTCCATGTCTGAACCGTACTACCCTCCTCTATTAGTCCATGTCCCCATTTACATTTACATTTACGTCATTTAGCAGACGCTCTTATCCAGAGCGACTTACAAATAGGTGCATTCACCTTATAGCCAGTGGGATAACCACTTTACAATGTTTTATTGTAAAGTGTGGGGGGGGGTTGGAGTAAAGGGGGGGTAAAAACCTTCAACCCATATAACCTTCAACGCCTGCATGACAGTCACACCCCTTTTACCATTTCATCTTGGTAAATGGCACAAACACAGTATAAAAACATCTAAAAAAATATCATTTCAAACTGCGTCAGAGTGTATGAATCATAATCTGTCCGAAAATTAACAACGATATCAAATTTAAAACCGGTAACTTCCCATAATGACCAGGCATACGGAAGCTCAGAAACATAGCAGATGCTTTCACATGACATTCCACAGCTGGATCTAGTGGACATAGCTACCGGCTAGAAAAAGAGCCTGTACACAAACAGAAATGTTTTTGAAGTGGATAGTGGACCAGTGTTGAGCCTTGAAGTCTTTTTTTATGAAGTTTTTGGTGAATTTGGTGTCTTTCCAAGAGGTTGGAGCAAAGCAGAAGGCACATTTTTGCTGGACATTCATGGGCATTGGACAATACATTTATCTTCCAATCTTGTTCTTCATTGATATATTTATTTGTCATGAACATGTACACTCTTAAGTAATGAAAATGAGGTCAAGAAACAATACCTTGTTAATGTATCCTAATACGATCTTGTACAGTATATGTTATAACAATTATAATTCACAAGCTAGCACATTTTTAAATAACTTATTTTTCTAATATAACTTATTAGGGGTTCACAGCTGTTATAAGCAGTCAAACTTAAACACTCATATCTGTCACCCCATTTGACCTAGAGACTTGAAACGTTGTAGGTGTATTTCTGTCACGGTTCCCTCAGACAGAACCCAGAAGCAGACCAGGACAAGGAGAGTTGAACGAAGGTGAGGGTTTATTACAGATTCAAAAAGGTGCAGAATAATCCAGGGACAGAGCGGGCGGCGTGGATGAGTTGTTGAGGGTGCAGTTGTTGGTCCAGTGATGGCTCGGCAGCCGCCGACCATCAGGCAGAGGTAGGGTGAAGGTTCCGGACGAGTGACTGCAGATGGGACAAAAACGGAGGTAAGTAAACCAAAAACCAACAAGGTACAAAACAACAAAACTAACGCTAGACGCTCTAGGACTGATACTCTGACAAAACCTACTGTTCATGGCTAACGATCCGGCAGGAACTGGATGTTCGGCCAGAGCCTAAGAAGGGTGATGATCAGGACCAGGTGTGCAGATTGCTGATGGGATGCAGGTGCGGAAAACAAGAGCGCTCCCCGGAGCGTTCCCGAACCCTCGGGAAACTGGAGATTACGAACAGGAAAAACTAGTCACCAGACAGGACCCGACTCAGACAGCCGGGATCGTTACAGTACCCCCCCTCCGACGAACGCCACCGGGCGGACTCCCGGAGCGCCAGGATGGAGGCGGTAGAAGTCACTGATGAGGTCCGCATCTAGGACCTGTCGCCGCGAATCCAACTCCTCTCCTCAGGGCCATACCCCTCCCAGTCCACGAGATACTGGAAACCCCGGCCCCGCCGTCTGGAATCCATGATGCGACGCACCGTGTAGGCAGGACCACCTCCGATCATCCGAGGAGGAGGAGGAGGAGGCGGAGGAGGCAACAGAGGACTGAGGAAGACAGGCTTGAGGCAGGAGACATGAAAGGTGGGATGGACTCTGAGCGTCCTCGGTAGTTTGAGTCGAACTGCCACTGGATTGATCACCTTCTCCACCACAAACGGACCAATGAACTTTGGTAACAACTTCCTAGACTCAGTCCGTAACGGAAGATCCCGTGTGGCCAACCAAACCCTATCTCCGATGGTATAGGTGGGAGCGGGGATCCGGCGACGATTCGCCTGGAGCTGATACCGGTCCGAAACTCTAAGGAGTGCCTTTCTGGCCCGATGCCAGGTCCGGTGGCAACGACGAATATGGGCCTGAACAGAAGGCACTGAGAGCTCCTTCTCCTGAGAAGGAAACAGGGGAGGTTGGTAGCCATACAGGCACTGGAAGGGAGACATCCCAGTGGCAGATGTAGGAAGAGTATTGTGGGCATACTCAACCCAAGGCAACTGAGAGACCCAGGAGGTGGGGTTGGAAGAGACCAGACAGCGTAGCGTGGATTCCATCTTCTGGTTGGCTCTCTCCGCCTGACCATTGGATTGGGGGTGAAAACCAGATGTGAGACTGACTGTAGCTCCAATGGCCAAACAGAAGGACTTCCAGACAGCAGAGGTAAACTGAGGGCCACGGTCGGAAACGATATCACTGGGCAAACCGTGGACCCTGAAAACCTCCCCTAACCAGGATCTCGGACGTCTCCGAGGCAGAGGGAAGCTTGGCAATTGGCACAAAGTGGGCGAACTTGCTGAATCTGTCCACGATAGTCAGAACGACCGTGTTCCCCTCAGAAGCGGGCAACCCAGTGACGAAGTCCAGGGCCAGATGCGACCATGGTCGCCGGGGAATAGGAAGGGGGTGAAGTAGTCCAGAGCTGGGCCGATTGGTACTCTTATTCTGCGCACACACTGGACAGGCAGCAACAAACCCCCGAGTATCCTCGGCCATGGCAGGCCACCAAAAACGTCTGCGAAGAAACGCCATTGTCCGAGCCACGCCAGGGTGACAAGCCATCTTGCTGGCGTGGGACCATTTGAGGACAGCCGGACGAACCGACTCAGGCACAAACAACCGACCGGGTGGACCGTTACCGGGACCGGGCTGAGTCCGAAGGGCCGCCAGCACCTCCTCCTCAATCCTCCACATAACTGCTCCCACGACGCAGTTCCGGGGGAGAATTGTCTCGGTCTTGGACCCACTCTCCTCCGTCTTGGAGAACATCCGGGACAAGGCGTCCGCCTTGCCGTTCTTAGATCCAGGTCGGAACGTCAGGGAAAAACTTGAATCGTCCGAAAAACAACGCCCACCTGGCCTGACGGGAGTTGAGACGTTTAGCCGATTGCACGTAAGCAAGATTCTTGTGGTCAGTCCAGACAATAAACGGTTGCTCCGCCCCCCTCCAACCAGTGGCGCCACTCCTCCAAGGCAAGTTTCACCGCGAGAAGCTCCCGGTTACCCACATCGTAATTCCTCTCCGCAGGCGAAAGGCGACGAGAGTAGTAGGCGCAGGGATGGAGTTTACTGTCCGTGGAGCATCGCTGCGACAGGATGGCGCCAACTCCCACATCAGACGCGTCCACTTCAACGACGAACTGACGGGCCGTGTCCGGTTGAGAGAGAATCGGTGCGTTGGTGAATCGCCTCTTCAAATCCAGAAACGCACGATCCGCCTCCGGATTCCACTTGAAGGTCCTGATACTGGAAGTTAAGGCAGTTAATGGAGCGGCCACACGGCTGTAATCCCGGATGAATCTGCGGTAGAAATTCGCAAACCCCAAAAATCTCTGGAGCTGCAATCTCGTACCGGGCTGGGCCCATTCCAGAACCGCTCTAACCTTCTCCTGGTCCATCCTAATCTCTCCCCTGGAGATGATGTACCCGAGAAAGGATGTCGTGTGGGCGTGAAACTCGCACTTCTCGGCCTTCACGAACAGGCGATTCTCCAACAATCGCTGCAGAACCTGCCGGACATGCTGGACGTGGTCGGAAGGTTCCTTCGAGAAGATCAGAATGTCATCCAGGTAAACAAACACAAAGAGACCGATCATATCTCTCAGGACGTCGTTCACCATACTCTGGAATACCGCTGGAGCATTGGTCAGTCCAAACGGCATCACCTGATACTCGAGTGACCCATCGGTGTATTGAAACCCGTCAACCACTCGTCCCCCTCTCTGATCCGGACCAGGTGATACGCATTGCGTAGGTCTAGCTTGGTGAACACCGTAGCACCCTGTAAGGAGTCGAAGGCAGAACTCATCAAGGGCAGGGATACTTGTTCTTGACCGTGATGTCATTCAACCCCCCGATAATCAATACACGGTCGAAGAGAGCCATCCTTCTTACCCACAAAGAAGAATCCTGCCCCCAGGGGTGATGACGAGGGACGAACGAGACCAGCAGCTAGGGACTCCTTGATGTAGGTCTCCAACGCCTCACGTTCAGGTCGGGAGATACTGTATAACCTTCCCTTGGGGTAGACAGCTCCAGGGACCAGGTTGATGGCACAATCATATGGTCGGTGGGGAGGAAGTGACAGAGCCTTCTGCTTACTGAAAACTTCCCCCAAATCGTGATATGTCTCGGGAACCAGGGACAAATCTGGGGGTTTAGCCTCAATCACCTGACTGGGAACCGAATGGGGGCAGGCAGTCTTGAGACAGTTAGCATGACAATCAAGGCTCCAACTCGTTACCTTGCCCGTCACCCAATCGAACGTGGGATTGTGTTCCTTCAGCCAGGGGTATCCAAGGACCAGAGGAACATGGGAAGACGGCAGAATGAAGAATGAAATCATCTCAGAATGATTCCCCGACAACCGCATCTTAACCGGTTCAGTCCTCATCGTGATACGTGCCAGACTACTGCCGTTCAGAGTGGTCGCTTCAATGGCTTCCGGCAATTGCTCCTTGGAAAGCCCCAGCTGTTCCACCAACTCGGCATCAAGAAAGCTTCCATCGGCACCTGAATCGATAAAAGCGTTAAGCGCTAAGCTCTGATTCCTGTTCACAAGGGTAGCCGGGAAACGGGGTCTGACAGAGGTACTGAGAGGTTGAAACTGGCTCGCTAACAGTCCTCCCAACTTTAGCGAGCCGGGCAGTTTGACGACCGCCGGGAACAAGTGGAGATGTAATGTCCCGAGCGACCACAGTAGAGGCAGCAGTTGGTCTTACGTCTATGTTGACGCTCCTCCTTGGTTAACCCGTGCCGCCCCACTTGCATGGGTTCAGAATCGGGAGAGGTCCTCTCCACTAATCCTTTGTGGTGGAGAATGATCGACGTGTTCTGGTCCCCCCACCCGACCCGACTGGGAACTGAGAAGCTGATCGATTGGACGGACCCCATTGCTTCTCCCTCCTTCGCTCTCGGACTCGATTATCCACCCGAATAGACAAGGCTACCAAGCTGTCCAGGTCACTAGGCTCCGGATAAGAGATCAACTCATCCTTGAGCTGCTCCGACAGACCCTGGTAAAAGGCCGCTTGCAAAGACTCCTCGTTCCACCCACTCTCCACAGCCAACGTCTTGAACTCGATCACGAAGTCGGCCACGCTGCGGAGTTCCTTGGTGAAGAGAAAACAGGCGCCTAGCTGCGTCCCTCCCTCGGACGGAATGGTCGAAGAGCTTCCTCATCTCGGCCGTGAACCCCTGGTATGAAGCCATGCAGGGATCCTGTCGTTCCCAAACGGCTGAAGCCCACTCCAGCGCTCGACCACGCAGCAACTCAATCACAAAGGCTATCCTAGCCTTGTCTGTGGCATAAGAGTAGGGCTGTAGATCGAACACTAATCCACACTGCATAAGGAAGGAACGGCATCTTCCCAGCTCCCCCTCATATTTATCCGGCGTCGGAACCTTGGGCTCACGGAGAGACACAACTTCAGAAGCGGCAGGCGAGATGGGTGAAACCGGTAGTGGGTCCTCCACCGGACACTGGCGTTGGTTCTGGACCTCCGTCAGACCGGAAGAAAGGTTCCGAACTGACAACGCGATCTCCTGTAGTACCGTGCTATGATGGCCCAACATCTTCTCCTGCTGGGTAATGGCATGGCGAACAGAGTCCAGGTCCGCTGGGTTCATAACTGGCCGGATCGTTCTGTCACGGTTCCCTCAGACAGAACCCAGAAGCAGACCAGGACAAGGAGAGTTGAACGAAGGTGAGGGTTTATTACAGATTCAAAAAGGTGCAGAATAATCCAGGGACAGAGCGGGCGGCGTGGATGAGTTGTTGAGGGTGCAGTTGTTGGTCCAGTGATGGCTCGGCAGCCGCCGACCATCAGGCAGAGGTAGGGTGAAGGTTCCGGACGAGTGACTGCAGATGGGACAAAAACGGAGGTAAGTAAACCAAAAACCAACAAGGTACAAAACAACAAAACTAACGCTAGACGCTCTAGGACTGATACTCTGACAAAACCTACTGTTCATGGCTAACGATCCGGCAGGAACTGGATGTTCGGCCAGAGCCTAAGAAGGGTGATGATCAGGACCAGGTGTGCAGATTGCTGATGGGATGCAGGTGCGGAAAACAAGAGCGCTCCCCGGAGCGTTCCCGAACCCTCGGGAAACTGGAGATTACGAACAGGAAAAACTAGTCACCAGACAGGACCCGACTCAGACAGCCGGGATCGTTACAATTTCCTAATGCTGAATAAGGTCCATCAGGATAGATTTTCCTCCACCTTGGACATTTTTGAAAACCTTTGAAAAATGTATTCTCGTGAATCGTAAGTCCAAATAACAATCAGATTATGTACAGTGGGGAGAACAAGTATTTGATTCACTGCCGATTTTGCAGGTTTTCCTACTTACAAAGCATGTAGAGGTCTGTAATTTTTAGCATAGGTACACTTCAACTGTGAGAGACGGAATCTAAAACAAAAATCCAGAAAATCACATTGTATGATTTTTAAGTAATTAATTTGCATTTTATTGCATGACATAAGTATTTGATACATCACAAAAGCAGAGCTTAATATTTGGTACAGAAACCTTTGTTTGCAATTACAGAGATCTTACGTTTCCTGTAGGTCTTGACTAGGTTTGCACACACTGCAGCAGGGATTTTGGCCCACTCCTCCATACAGACCTTCTCCACATCCTTCAGGTTTCGGGGCTGTCGCTGGGCAATACGGACTTTCAGCTCCCTCCAAAGATTTTCTATTGGGTTCAGGTCTGGAGACTGGCTAGGCCACTCCAGGACCTTGAGATGCTTCTTACGGAGCCACTCCTTAGTTGCCCTGGCTGTGTGTTTCGGGTCGTTGTCATGCTGGAAGACCCAGCCACGACCCATCTTCAATGCTCTTACTGAGGGAAGGAGGTTGTTGGCCAAGATCTCGCGATACATGGCCCCATCCATCCTCCCCTCAATACGGTGCAGTCGTCCTGTCCCCTTTGCAGAAAAGCATCCCCAAATAATGATGTTTCCACCTCCATGCTTCATGCTTGGGATGGTGTTCTTGGGGTTGTACTCATCCTTCTTCTTCCTCCAAACACGGCGAGTGGAGTTTAGACCAAAAAGCTCTATTTTTGTCTCATCAGAGCACATGACCTTCTCCCATTCCTCCTCTGGATCATCCAGATGGTCATTGGCAAACTTCAGACGGGCCTGGACATGCGCTGGCTTGAGCAGGGGGACCTTGCGTGCGCTGCAGGATTTTAATCCATGACGGCGTAGTGTGTTAATAATGGTTTTCTTTGAGACTGTGGTCCCAGCTCTCTTCAGGTCATTGACCAGGTCCTGCCGTGTAGTTCTGGGCTGATCCCTCACCTTCCTCATGATCATTGATGCGCCACGAGGTGAGATCTTGCATGGAGCCCCAGACCGAGGGTGATTGACCGTTATCTTGAACTTCTTCCATTTTCTAATAATTGCGCCAACAGTTGTTGCCTTCTCACCAAGCTGCTTGCCTATTGACCTGTAGCCCATCCCAGCCTTGTGCAGGTCTACAATTTTATCCCTGATGTCCTTACACAGCTCTCTGGTCTTGGCCATTGTGGAGAGGTTGGAGTCTGTTTGATTGAGTGTGTGGACAGGTGTCTTTTATACAGGTTACGAGTTCAAACAGGTGCAGTTAATACAGGTAATGAGTGGAGAACAGGAGGGCTTCTTAAAGAAAAACGAACAGGTCTGTGAGAGCTGGAATTCTTACTGGCTGGTAGGTGATCAAATACTTATGTCATGCAATAAAATGCAAATGAATTACTTAAAAATCATACAATGTGATTTTCTGGATTTTTGTTTTAGATTCCGTCTCTCACCGTTAAAGTGTACCTATGATAAAAATTACAGACCTCTACATGCTTTGTAAGTAGGAAAACCTGCAAAATCGGCAGTGTATCAAATATTTGTTCTCCCCACTGTATGTAGGCCCATGGTACATCTCTTAACTTAGTTTGTGAAAGGCTAAGGGATTGGTTAAGAGATGGCTGAGTTATTGATAAATCAGAAGATCTGATTTTACATGTCCATTTAAATCCTTTGTAAATCCACTTCACAATGGCCTTACAACTTGAAACATTTTAGGGGCATTTTAAGATTAGCATTGACCTTTTTTTTTTAAAGGAAACTATTAACAATTCACTCTTTTGACTATGTAACGCTAATGCTAAAAATAATCATACAAAATCTTCTTCTCATGGACTAAAAGTCAGATTCACTCCAAATTTGGTCTTTGGACTCACTATAGTCCCTCAAGAGTTTGAGAAAAGAACATTGATGCATTCAAAGATGGCCACACTATACAAGTAGATGCATATTACCACATATGATAAAATGCTAAAATGTGCAAAAAAATAATTTTACATCTTATTTTCATAAACCATAGTACCAATTGACACCAACTTTGGAATGTAGGCCCATGGCACGTCTTAACTTAGTTTGAGAAAAGCTAAGGGATTCGTCAAAATATCAAATAAAACATATTATTTTACATGTCCATTTAAACCACTCTAAATCCACTCCACATGGGCCTATCAACTTGAAACGTGTCATCGCTATCACGGATGTCCTTAAGATGAACCACACTTAATTAGGTATTGATATCTCAAAAACAAGGTCATTTTTAACAACTCAATCTTTGCATGTGTAATGCTAATGCTCAAAATCATCTGCAATCATCTTATCCTCATGAACCATATGTCAGATTCACTCCAGATGTTGTATGTAGACTCATTACATCACTCTTAAATGGTTTTGAGAAAGAATTGCTGCTGTATTCAAAGATGCCCTCACTGTACCAATAGATGCACATTAGCACATATTCTAATGCTAAAAATACTTTTAAAATCTTCTCATGAACAATCAATCAGATTTAATCCAGACTTCGTATACAGACTCAATGAATTAGCCTCTAATGAATTTGAGAATGACTACTTGCTGCATTTAAAGTCGGCCTCACTGCACCATTAGATGCCACCATATAACACCAGGAATACAAGAACTGAACCGATGGACATGGGGCCATGAAATTTGGTATGTAAACCTTATGTATGTCCTTAGAAGCTGTGTGAATATGAAGTCACTGCAACCTTAGAATGCTGCACCAGACCAATTGGTGGGACTATAGATGTCATTGGCACCAGTGGCACCATATGATACTAGAGAATTAACCATTGATCAAATGGACCTTGATGAATTGTAACGATCCCTGCAGTCTGAGTCGGTTTCTGTCTGGGTACTAGTTTTTCTGCTCGGGATCTCCAGTTTCCCGAGGGTTCTGGAACGCTCCCTGCCTGGTTGCCGGGCAACGTTGCTAGGCGGGAGCTCTCTTGATTTCCGCACCTGCATCCCATCAGCAATCTGCACACCTGGTCCTGATCATCACCCTTCTTAGGCTCTGTCCTAACATCCAGTCCCTGCCGGATCGTTAGCCATGAACAGTATGTTTGTCAGTGTATCAGCCTTGGAGCTTCTAGCGTTAGTTTTGTTGTTTTGCACCTTGTTGGCTTGCTGTGTACTTACCTCCGTTTTGTTCTATCTGCAGTCACTCACCCGGAACCTTCACCCAACCCCTGCCTGGTGGTCGGCGGCTGCCGAGCCATTATTGGATCTGCCACTGCACCCCCACCAACTCATCTCCGCCGCCCGCTCTGTTCCCTGGATTATTCAGCATCGCTTTTGACTCTGTTAAATAAATACTCACCTTCGTTTCAACTCACCTTGTCCTGGTCTGCTTCTGGGTTCTGGCTTTGTAACCCGTGACAGAACGATCCGGCCAGTAATGAACCCAGCGGACCTGGACTCTGTTCGCCATGCCATTACCCATCAGGAGAAGATGTTGGGACAACATAGCACGGCACTACAGGAGATAGCGTTGTCAGTTCGGAACCTTTCTACCAGTCTGACGAAGATCCAGGCCCAGCTCAGTTTGCCGGTGGAGAATCCACTACCGGTTTCACCCATCTCGCCTGCCGCTTCTGGAGCGGTGTCCTTCCGTGAGCCCAAGGTTCCGACGCCGGATAAATATGAGGGGGAGCTGGGAAGATGCCGTTCTTTCCTTATGCAGTGTGAATTAGTGTTTGATCTACAGCCCTACTCTTATGCCACAGACAAGGCTAGGATAGCCTTTGTTATTGAGTTGCTGCGGGGTCGAGCGCTGGAGTGGGCTTCAGCCGTTTGGGAACGACAGGACCCCTGCATGGCTTCATACCAGGGGTTCACGGCCGAGATGAGGAAGCTCTTCGACCATTCCGTCCGAGGGAGGGACGCAGCTAGGCGCCTGTTTTCGCTTCGCCAAGGAACTCGCAGCGTGGCCGACTTCGTGATCGAGTTCAAGACGTTGGCTGTGGAGAGTGGGTGGAATGAGGAGTCTCTGCAAGCGGCCTTTTACCAGGGTCTGTCGGAGCAGCTCAAGGATGAGTTGATCTCCTATCCGGAGCCTAGTGACCTGGACAGCTTGGTAGCCTTGTCTATTCGGGTGGATAATCGAGTCCGAGAGCGAAGGAGGGAGAAGCAATGGGCCCCGTCCAACCGATCAGCTTCTCAGGTTCCAGTCGGGTCGGGATTGGACCAGAATACGTCGATCATCGTCCACCACACAGGATTAGTGGAGAGGTCCTGTCTCCCGATTCTGAACCCATGCAAGTGGGGCGGCACGGGTTAACCAAGGAGGAGCGCCAACACAGACGTAGGACTAACTGTTGCCTCTACTGTGGTGGTTCGGGACATTACCTCGCCACTTGTTCCCGGCGGTCGTCAAACTGCGCGGCTCGCTAAAGTTGGTAGGACTTTTAGCGAGCCAGTTTCGACCTCTCAATACCTCTGTCAGACCCCGTTTCCGGCTACCCTTATGAACAGGAATCAGAGCTTAGCGATTAACGCTTTTATCGATTCAGGTGCCGATGGAAGCTTTCTTGATGCCGAGTTGGTGGAACAGCTGGGGCTTTCCAAGGAGCAATTGCCGGAAGCCATTGAAGCGACCACTCTGAACGGCAGTAGTCTGGCACGTATCACGATGAGGACTGAACCGGTTAAGATGCTGTTGTCGGGGAATCATTCGGAGATGATTTCATTCTTCATTCTGCCGTCTTCCCATGTTCCTCTGGTCCTTGGATACCCCTGGCTGAAGGAACACAATCCCACGTTCGATTGGGTGACGGGCAAGGTAACGAGTTGGAGCCTTGATTGTCATGCTAACTGTCTCAAGACTGCCTGTCCCCATTCGGTTCCCAGTCAGGTGATTGAGGCTAAACCCCCAGATTTGTCCCTGGTTCCCGAGACATATCACGATTTGGGGGAAGTGTTCAGTAAGCAGAAGGCTCTGTCACTCCCTCCCCACCGACCATATGATTGTGCCATCAACCTGTTCCCTGGAGCTGTCTACCCCAAGGGAAGGTTATACAGTATCTCCCGACCTGAACGTGAGGCTTTGGAGACCTACATCAAGGAGTCCCTAGCTGCTGGTCTCGTTCGTCCCTCGTCATCACCCCTGGGGGCAGGATTCTTCTTTGTGGGTAAGAAGGATGGCTCTCTTCGACCGTGTATTGATTATCGGGGGTTGAATGACATCACGGTCAAGAACAAGTATCCCCTGCCCTTGATGAGTTCTGCCTTCGACTCCTTACAGGGTGCTACGGTGTTCACCAAGCTAGACCTACGCAATGCGTATCACATGGTCCGGATCAGAGAGGGGGACGAGTGGTTGACGGGTTTCAATACACCGATGGGTCACTTCGAGTATCAGGTGATGCCGTTTGGACTGACCAATGCTCCAGCGGTATTCCAGAGTATGGTGAACGACGTCCTGAGAGATATGATCGGTCTCTTTGTGTTTGTTTACCTGGATGACATTCTGATCTTCTCGAAGGAACCTTCCGACCACGTCCAGCATGTCCGGCAGGTTCTGCAGCGATTGTTGGAGAATCGCCTGTTCGTGAAGGCCGAGAAGTGCGAGTTTCACGCCCACACGACATCCTTTCTCGGGTACATCATCTCCAGGGGAGAGATTAGGATGGACCAGGAGAAGGTTAGAGCGGTTCTGGAATGGGCCCAGCCCGGTACGAGATTGCAGCTCCAGAGATTTTTGGGGTTTGCGAATTTCTACCGCAGATTCATCCGGGATTACAGCCGTGTGGCCGCTCCGTTAACTGCCTTGACTTCCAGTATCAGAACCTTCAAGTGGAATCCGGAGGCGGATCGAGCGTTTCTGGATTTGAAGAGGCGATTCACCAACGCACCGATTCTCTCTCAACCGGACACGGCCCGTCAGTTCGTCGTTGAAGTGGACGCGTCTGATGTGGGAGTTGGCGCCATCCTGTCGCAGCGATGCTCCACGGACAGTAAACTCCATCCCTGCGCCTACTACTCTCGTCGCCTTTCGCCTGCGGAGAGGAACTACGATGTGGGTAACCGGGAGCTTCTCGCGGTGAAACTTGCCTTGGAGGAGTGGCGCCACTGGTTGGAGGGGGCGGAGCAACCGTTTATTGTCTGGACTGACCACAATAATCTTGCTTACGTGCAATCGGCTAGACGTCTCAACTCCCGTCAGGCCAGGTGGGCGTTGTTTTTCGGACGATTAAATTTTTCCCTGACGTTCCGACCTGGATCTAAGAACGGCAAGGCGGACGCCTTGTCCCGGATGTTCTCCAAGACGGAAGAGAGTGGGTCCAAGACCGAGACAATTCTCCCCCGGAACTGCGTCGTGGGAGCAGTTATGTGGAAGATTGAGGAGGAGGTGATGGCGGCCCTTCGGACGCAGCCCGGTCCCGGTAACGGTCCACCCGGTCGGTTGTTTGTGCCTGAGTCGGTTCGTCCTGCTGTCCTCAAATGGTCCCACGCCAGCAAGATGGCTTGTCACCCTAGCGTGGCTCGGACGATGGAGTTTCTTCGCAGACGTTTTTGGTGGCCTGCCATGGCCGAGGATACTCGGGGTTTTGTTGCTGCCTGTCCAGTGTGTGCGCAGAATAAGAGTACCAATCGGCCCAGCTCTGGACTACTTCACCCCCTTCCTATTCCCCGGCGACCATGGTCGCATCTGGCCCTGGACTTTGTCACTGGGTTGCCCTCTTCTGAGGGGAACACGGTCGTTCTGACTATCGTGGACAGATTCAGCAAGTTTGCCCACTTTGTGCCAATTGCCAAGCTTCCCTCTGCCTCGGAGACGTCCGAGATCCTGGTTAGGGAGGTTTTCAGGGTCCACGGTTTGCCCAGTGATATCGTTTCCGACCGTGGCCCTCAGTTTACCTCTGCTGTCTGGAAGTCCTTCTGTTTGGCCATTGGAGCTACAGTCAGTCTCACATCTGGCTTTCACCCCCAATCTAATGGTCAGGCGGAGAGAGCCAACCAGAAGATGGAATCCACGCTACGCTGCCTTGTCTCCTCCAACCCCACCTCCTGGGTCTCTCAGTTGCCTTGGGTTGAGTATGCCCACAATACTCTCCCTACATCTGCCACTGGGATGTCTCCCTTCCAGTGCCTGTATGGCTACCAACCTCCCTTGTTCCCTTCTCAGGAGAAGGAGCTCTCAGTGCCCTCTGTTCAGGCCCATATTCGTCGTTGCCACCGGACCTGGCATCGGGCCAGAAAGGCACTCTTTAGAGTTTCGGACCGGTATCAGCTCCAGGCGAATCGTCGCCGGATCCCCGCTCCCACCTATACCATCGGAGATAGGGTCTGGTTGGCCACACGGGATCTTCCTTTACGGACTGAGTCTAGGAAGTTGTCACCGAAGTTCATTGGTCCGTTTGTGGTGGAGAAGGTGATCAATCCGGTGGCAGTTCGACTCAAACTACCGAGGACGCTCAGAGTCCATCCCACCTTTCATGTCTCCTGCCTCAAGCCTGTTCTCCTCAGTCCTCTGTTGCCTCCTCCGCCTCCTCCTCCTCCTCCTCGGATGATCGGAGGTGGTCCTGCCTACACGGTGCGACGCATCATGGATTCCAGACGGCGGGGCCGGGGTTTCCAGTATCTCGTGGACTGGGAGGGGTATGGTCCTGAAGAGAGGAGTTGGATTCCGCGGCGACAGATCCTAGATGCTGACCTCATTCGTGACTTCTACCGCCTCCATCCTGGCGCTCCGGGGAGTCCGCCCGGTGGCGTTCGTCGGAGGGGGTACTGTAACGATCCCTGCAGTCTGAGTCGGTTTCTGTCTGGGTACTAGTTTTTCTGCTCGGGATCTCCAGTTTCCCGAGGGGTTCTGGAAACGCTCCCTGCCTGGTTGCCGGGCAACGTTGCTAGGCGGGAGCTCTCTTGATTTCCGCACCTGCATCCCATCAGCAATCTGCACACCTGGTCCTGATCATCACCCTTCTTAGGCTCTGTCCTAACATCCAGTCCCCTGCCGGATCGTTAGCCATGAACAGTATGTTTGTCAGTGTATCAGCCTTGGAGCTTCTAGCGTTAGTTTTGTTGTTTTGCACCTTGTTGGCTTGCTGTGTACTTACCTCCGTTTTGTTCTATCTGCAGTCACTCACCCGGAACCTTCACCCAACCCCTGCCTGGTGGTCGGCGGCTGCCGAGCCATTATTGGATCTGCCACTGCACCCCCACCAACTCATCTCCGCCGCCCGCTCTGTTCCCTGGATTATTCAGCATCGCTTTTGACTCTGTTAAATAAATACTCACCTTCGTTTCAACTCACCTTGTCCTGGTCTGCTTCTGGGTTCTGGCTTTGTAACCCGTGACATGAATGTTAGATTTAAATGAATGTTAGATTTAAATTATGCAGATGAACAATGTGAAATATCGTGAAAATAACGCTGAAAATATTTCACAAATCTTAACATAAACCATTATGCAAATTGACCCCAGAATTGGTATATAAAGTCAATACATTAAGTAATGACTTGAAGAATGATTACCTGCTGCATTCAAAGATGACCAACCTAGAGCATTCGACTAAACTTAACTTGCGTCATCCTTGTGGTATTGAGAGATATACATGGTAATGTTTCCACTGATTGCACATAAAGGAATATAGTTCCAACACGACAGAGTGCTTGCTTTGCTATTCAACTGATCTTGTGTACTTTCTGTCATCCTGTGAACCCCGTTCATTGCTGCTCACAGCTATATTTTAATTTCTAATCTATAATAATGTGCATTATCATGTTGACATTATCGGACACACACTTTACGTCAATAATAGGAATAGTGCTGATGAAACTGTGGGGACAACGCATAGCATTCCCCTTTTCTCGGGTATACTGTTGTGACTCTCAAACATTGAGATAATAACATATAATAATGTTGTTCGAATTATATTAGATTGTAAGGATCTCACTTTGCACAACATGTTATACATTATTGTATCATCCCTGTCATAGACAGGCCATGAGGAGGTAGGCTACCTTCTCAAGGGGAAATGGAAGAATATGTCAATCTTATTAAATAAAGGCAATCAGGTATGGTCTAAGACAGACATCTTCGAAAAATCTGAATACTGTAGGTCGTAAGGCATTTTGGCCACACTTACTTTAAAAAAAATCTAATACATAAAATACAATTGTGGACCTCATTGAAATTGTGTTTTCAGGTAAATAGATGGATTTCAGCAAACAGCCAATAAAATTTACTTTTATGTATACATAAAGGAAATGGAAGAAGAAAATACGAACTGCTCTGGTAGGTGACAATGAAACAAATGGTTGGAAAGAACTCACTTCGTACGATGCAGCTGTAATTATAAGTTTGCTGTCTGTGTCCCATATCCTTCAGGTTCTGTGATGTCTTTCTCTTCTTATTTACAATCTCAATAACATCACCCTGGAAACACAGTTGTCGTGATGGATGGGGACGCTCTGCATGGACCTCTCTCCAATTCAGGTGCCAATTCTCCTAAAAAGCTAAGAAAAATTAAACAAGAAATTAAAAAAAGATACAACATTGAAAATAAATAAAGACATCAGACAGAGTAGATGGATGGAACCCAAATAAGCTGCTAAGCTATATTTATCAGACATAAAACACTTTTTCAAGAATACTTCATAAATCATTTTCTTAACTGCCCAGTGCCCATACCACCATCACCAGTCCATAAGAAAGATACCCATATGAGCATGAGGAGAAACATATCCGCTGGCATGTGCTAAATGGTTAAAATCACCTCAGGTACAGTAGATATTTCTAGTCTGTGGAGAACAAGACTCCTACTCATTGCACTGTCAACACACTGCCAACTGCTTCTTTCCCTGCTTTTAGGTTTCCCTCTGACATGGGTACCTTTGTGTTTCCAATTAGAATACTTCAACATACTGCCTGAGTAATTAGTCACCACAGTGACGCAGAAACTTTGATGTTCCTGTAGGTTCCATGTCCTTAGAATACCACTGTTCGGTTGAAGCAACACACAAACCTGCCTGTATGTTTAAAGATTTCTCTTTGGACATTATTTTATGTGCATACCTAATGAAACAGTTTGTTTTGTATCATTATCAAATAAAGAATGCCCATGATGAAATAACCAATGGGCCAGTCTAATGTCACAGGGACCGGGGACCACTGGATGACACTGCATTTGAAAAGGGCTCTAGTGTGAGTCGAACCGCAGAATGTGAAAGCACATAAGGAGGAAACAAAGTTAGACTGATTGATCTGGTCTAGCTTTTACAGTGAGGACAAGGAGACATGTTTTCCAGACAGAAGGCCTTGACAAAAGACAACAAAGTTCAATTAAAATAGAGGAGGAGGAAAGCGTTGACTGATAAGAGGACATCCTTAAACTGGGACCCAGTGTCCCGAGAAAAGCTCTCACACTGATGACACAAATTATTGAGGGAAATTGATGTTAATTGGTGTCTAGACATTTTATTACAGGGATAAAACACCAAAGCATGGCTATCTCACTATCTCTTAGTCTATATATTTTCCTCCCTTCTTAAATGTATAAAAGTTCAGTAAAATACAGGGCTTATTCATCGGTCCATAGAGGGAGGAGACTGAGCAACGTGACACCAGTATATTTGTCGGCGTCATCTTTCCCTAAGTGTTTCAGTAAGGTCATTAGAGGTCTTCGGCCAGTTGTTCTACACTCCTCTTTCCATCCCCTGTTCCATTTTTGTTTTGTGTAAACGCAAGCGCAATCTGAAGGGGGTAAAACAGGAGCATAACCTATACCGAACGGCATATCTATGAAATGTTAAGACCCTTAAAAGGTGTTTCTAGGTGAGTGGCACTATTATCAGATGGCAGTAATGTGGAACATCTCTGTGCAAAAATCATGAATTGAAAACTGAGAGATATCACGTTTCCAGGGGACATTTGCATTTGTACCTTTCATGGAATGGAAAGAACAGGTGCTGTGTGAACAGGTCATATTCATGTTAATGCAATTTAGGAGTTGCTTTAGGCTGACATTACCCCTCTTTCTGTCTCTACAAAACCTGTTTTGAGTTGATCAAGAATCATGGCTATAATGGTCTATGAGACTAACATATGAACATATGGTTAATGTTAAGTAAACCTTGCCTTTTCTACAAGAAATATGGTACATGTTGGTATGTGAACCACCCTAGCCAGCTAAAAAACACCATATATCAACAGGTTTTGTATGTATTTGGGTGAATAAGAGGAATTTGGGATGAAATGTCAATCTAACTAATTCAATGATGTACTACAACTAAAAAATGGATTTGAAATGGACACACAGAAAAACCCTTTGTGTGGATGAGCCAGGGAGCCTGTGAGCATATGTCACTCTTTAGTGGAAGATGACAGCTCACTGAACAATTCCTCAGCAGGATCCCCATTCTGAAGTGTATTTTATCTGCAAATAACAATTATTTTCCTCATGCTCACTTGTAATGGTCATCCCTACTGTGCTGAAGAAGGCACTTGTATTCATAAATGTATTACTGGCACAGAATCACTAGCTTATTTCTTATGGTACGACCAGGGGGTTATTGACATAATAACATTCTTCCAGCATTTTGTCATTTCAAAAATAAATCTCTATCACTAAAAACCATGTAATTTACTCTCTTTTCAGTATTCACCCTATGTGAGCTAGGTGGAAGCTTTTGTATGACATTACATACTGTAAGTGTAGGGAGGCATTCCGGAGGAATAAAGAGGTCCGATTTACACCAAACAAGTAAAACAAAAGGACCAGATGTCAGAGTAAATACTGGAAAGAGAACAGCCCAAAACTCAATTATTGTAAAAACATGATCAATAGCACATAGGCCTAAATATTTTTGTCAAAGTGAAAATAAGTGACATAAATAAACAAATAAGGCATAGGGAAAGGAAGTGGGGAAAAAGCAGAAACAATATAAATTATATTCTGTGGATTATCTCAGAAGTGAGGCTTCCTCCAATATTTATGACTTCAGATGCAAAGAAGCCACAGAGAGAGTCGAGGAATTGGACAGTTTGCACAGATGGTGACCATCCTCGGTCAACATTCAAATAAAAACGGAATGAGCGTCTTTCTCTCTCTTCTTTCTCTCCACCCTCTATTTCTCTCTCAATGCATGCAGACACAGATAAAAGGTTGGGGTGTAAAAATGTTTAAGTAGGCAGAAGTTGTAAAGAAAAAAGCAGAATTGCTATTCACTGCTTGTGCAATCCTTTCTGCCTTGTTGAACTTTATTAAATTCTGTCTTTCTCTCCTTCCCGTCTGGCTCCCTTTGTCAGCTCCTTCTCATGCGTAACTCACTGATTTTTAGAGGGAAGGGGGGGGTCAAGCTGAAAAGAATGTGATGGTGGTGGTCATACCACCGTGTGCCAGCTAGTCCCTCTCACTTAGAAGACAAAACTTAGGAGAGTCCAGGGTGGAAGCATTGACTTTACAGTTTAGAAAAGTAACTTAAGTCATAGCATTATATGAAATTACCTGTTTAATCAATGTCCAATATTTACATTTCTACAATAAATAATGGCTGTTAGGTATTGAGCTAGTAAAAACTATGTTTTATTGGAAACAGCAGAAGGTGACAGATGCATATTTCCTCATCAAAGTCTGAGACTAATGCCACAGTGGAACGATTGAAAGTGGAGATTCAAATTAAATTCTCTCATGATCGAAATGGATGTATTTCTCACGCATTTAAACTCTCTGTTACACAATTCATAGCAATGTTTTCTTTAATTAGTTCTTTCTGAGAAATGAGTCAGGTCTTAAATCACATCGATAGACTGGCCATTCATTAGACGGGCTCTGAAAGCAGGACTAATGGTTATGAAAGACTAATCAATGGAAGGCTAGGGGAGTGAGTCGCTGCACTTCCCCTCTCTCCTTGACAACCATGTCATGTCTTTCAGAGTCTCCAGGGACCTTTTGATTGATGCTCATCTTTCATCAGTCCAGCTTTAATCTGCCATTTGACTTGTTTTATAACTCATATGAACTAAATCTATTTGACAAAAATGTGTATAAATACAGTATATCATTAAACAGAATATTTATACTGAATATAGAATAATCACGACAAAACTGTTCCGAGAGACAAGCAAAGGTCATTATCTATCGATCACATTTGAGGAAAGACAGGAGAAAGTAGATGATGAAGACAAGATGGAGAGGAGAAAAACGTTTTTCCAAAACAAACACCCATTCTGAAGTGACATTCGGTCGAGGAAGTCGCAGACACTCTCCTATAGTGTCAGGCAAACAAACAAACAGAGGAACGAGCCGAGGTGCAATAGCTGACCTTTGTTCAAAGAGGCGATCTAATCTGTTTCCACTTTACTTCATTAGAAAAGCAGAGAGATTTTTTATGTGCACAGTGTTAATGGGAAACAGCTCTCAGGTGCTAATTAAAAAGAAAAACATTTTTTATGTAACTTCTATTTTTTTATCTATATTTATATTTTTCTGACTCGGATGACTGGATGAATGGATGAAATAATTCGTTATTTGTATAAAATATGAAATCAATGTTAAAATCCCCAGTGTCTCCACTGGTAGTAGGGGTGCGATGCAGTGAATATATTAACAAGTCTAGAAAATGGTTCTATAGTAGCACACCTATCAAACATTTCTCGTGATGTGTTTTGGTGCTGTGTTTGCAAAAGTAAATGTGCTCACAAATGGTTCATTTTATTTCCAAAACAATGGTTGTCAACTATTGCAATGTACAGTGAATTATAGGGTCTGGTCTTTATCAAACCTGAGGGGTTGGCAATTTAAATGTCTGTGATTTATCCACTGCTTTGCTGCTTGTGCTGGGGTGCCATGCGTGCCCTAGAGGTGGCAACCGTAAGGAATAACTTCCTCTGTCTTCAACTATTTTAAGTAGCCACCTGTGGGTTACTTTGTCAGCAAAGAAAGGTTTTATTGAACAACCAATGACTTTTTTCACACTACCACATACAGTATGATCCTGGATATTAGGTATTAAAAACAATCCTTTCAAGCAGGCAGTGTCTTATGGGAATGTGATTAGTCATGGAGGAAATAATGTCTTAGAAAGTTCTGTCTGTCCGTCTTTCTCTCTCTCCCCCTCTTTCTCTCCCTCTCTCCCTCTCCCCCTCTCTCTCTCTCTCTCGCTCTCTGTCTCAAACATCTCTCTCTGTCTCAAACATCTCTCTCTGTTAGGATTGTCAGTCAGATGCTGAGCAGCCGAAGTAAGGGATTTGGCCTGTAATTAGATAATCATTTTCCAATCTTTTACCAAGACTGTCTGACCTACTGTAACTGAGGTTTGCATACTGTTTTTTGACTGGTTAGACATCCATCTGTACGTGAGTAAATGTATTGTGTTTCAGTGCACTGACAAACATGACTAGTCAGGTAAAACGTTGATAAATTCTTAATGCGGTATCAACAACTTCAATGTGTTAGTGATCAGTCCTTCTCTATTATTTCTAATAGATAAAATTATATTTACTATGCATGATCTAAAGATGCACTAGCTAATGATGGCACCCTCATGCCATGCTTTTTTTCTAACATTAAAGACAGTTGTATGGGCAGCGTGTGGTCTGTCTCTTAGGGACTGCAGGGGACAGAGGAAACAAATTAGCTTTCTTGACCTTGGCCCAAGTTTTCCTTCCACCCCCTCTCCCTCCCCTTCCTTCTCGTCCTTCATGTGCACTTCAAAGGTCAGATGGTTGACAAAACCCCTCTGTTGTCTCTCACTACCAGATCTATTCAAATTAACAACTCATACTAGCCAATGGAGGATAATGCATGGTTGTAATATGAGTCTGAAAACAGGATCCCAAATTTAGTCATACTATTCTAACAACTTCACTAAGTCATTCAAGAGGGTCTTGAGTCCTTAAACTGTCATTTGATGGAAGATTTTTACTATACTGAACAAAAGTATAAATGCAACATGCAACAATTTCAAAGATTTTACTAAGTTACAGTTCATATAAGGAAATCAGTCAGTTGAAATAAATAAATTAGACCCTAATCTATGGAATTCACATGACTGGTAATGCAGATATGCATCTGTTGGTCACAGATACCTTAAAAAATAGGTAGGAGCATGGATCAGAAAACCAGTCAGTATCTGGTGTGACAACCATTTGCCTCATGCGGCGCAACACATCTCCTTCGCATAGAGTCAATCAGGCTGTTGATTGTGGCCTGTGGAATGTTGTCCCACTCCTCTTCAATGGGAAGTTGCTGGATATTGGTGGGTACTGGAACACGCTGTCATACACGTCAATCCAGAGCATCCCAAACATGCTCAATTGGTGACATGTCAGGTGAGTATGCAGGCCAAGGAAGAACTGGGACATTTTCAGCATTCAGGAACTGTGTACAGATACTTGCAACATGGGGCCACGCATTATCATGCTGAAACATGAGGTGATGGTGGCGGATGAATGGTACGACAATGGGCCTCAGGATCTCATCACGGTATCTGTGCATTCAAATTGCCATCGATAAAATGCAATTGCTTATGCCTGCCCATACCATAACCCCACCATGGGGCACTCTGTTCACAACGTTGACATCAGCAAACCGCTCGCCCGCACTACGCCATACACGTGGTCTGCGGTTGTGAGGTTGGTTGGACGTACTGTAAAATTCTCTAAAACGACGTTGATAAATTAACATTTAAGTGTCTGGCAACAGCTCTGGTGGACATCCCTGCAGTCAGCATGCCAACTACATGCTCCATCAAAACCTGAGACATCTGTCGCATTGTGTTGTGTGACAAAACTGCACATTTTAGAGTGGCCTTTTATTGTCCCCAGCACAAGGTGCACCTGTGTAATGATCATGCTATTTAATCTGCTTCTTAATATGCCACACTTGTCAGGTGGATGTTTTATCTTGACAAAGGAGAAATGCTCACTAACAGGGATGTAAATACATTTGTGCACAACATTTGAGAGAAATACGCTTTTTGTGCGTAAGGAACATTTCTGGGATATTTTATTTCAGCTCATGAAACATAGGACCAACACTTTACATGTTATATTTCTGTTCAGTGTATAAAGAAAAATCTAATGAGATATCACAATAATTATGATTTAATTCATCCATATGAAGGGCTTGTGCTAAAATGACCACCATCAAATACAGTAAATATGTCACATTACTGATCACAGCTTTCTGTGAGAATATGCAGTTCACAAAAGTCACTCAGTTACAAACGTTACAAACTAAAGTACATTTTTTAAGCAGATAGACCTAACAGGCACGTCCTTGTGCGCCTATGTGGAGCATAGGTGCAGAAATAACCTTGGGTGTTCAAGGGATGAAGGTATACTGTATTAATGCTCAATGCTCATGCTACCTCATTGATCTATGAGCACTCTTCAATCTTTTAGGCACCACACACACAGCCTACATTTCATCATGTGAGTTACAGTACATCAATAACACTGCCAAGGACCTATTTTTCCACGCTGACTCACACTGGCATTGTTTTGTAGGACATGTCACTGTCACACCTCATGGACATAGCAAAATTGTCAACATATGTCCTTGTTAGACATATTAATGATAACAATAATCAATGGAGGAAGAGGTGGGTATTTTCCTCTCCTGAGGGGCTAGGAGTGCTAATCATTAGCATCACGATGCCTCTGTGCATCAGGTAGTAACTGGAGACTATGACCACAAGAAACTGTGACAATAACAGGAAAACATTTGGCATCGCTATTAATAATGTATCATAATCCTCAGGGGGAACTGAGAATAAACAAGGCATTTAAGTCGTTTAGTCACTAAAGTATTCCCCAATTCTCTTATGGTGTTAGTCATATGATTTGTCTTTCTTTCTGGGAAAGGTTGCTGAGAAATGCATACAGTAAAATGAGTCAGGGGTATGGCTTAACCCAAATGGACAACGTATCAACAGAAAGCGGCCATGTCTTCGTGACTAAACTACAATTGAAACCAGACATACACAATGAAGAGGTTGCGGTCTCTTCTCTCTCATTTAAAGTGAGATACACAAGCTAAAATAGTTTGATGAAAATATTGGGAAAATCATATTTCTTGTGAAGCGTATGTGCTTTATTGCAGGAAGCCGGTGGCTGCATGGTGTTTTGACTCCGGTCTCGGAGGCGGCTGCAAGAATTCCTGTGAAGTGAGATCACATGGGCACATGGCTGGTACTCCTAACCCAGACAACAGGAAGTGAAAGTGCTACTGCTGCCACAACACAGCCTCCGGTGCCCTCCAACCCCCAGTTAAAGGGGAAGTGATGCGTTGTAACCTGGGATAGTGAGCTAGTGAAAGGAAATCAGGCTATTATTATATGTGAAGAAGTTGTCTGGGGAGGAGATCACATTTATCCATCACTTTCTTGTTTATTTGTAATATTTAGCACACTTCACTCTCAACTTTTATCCCATACATTTTTCTGTTTTCTGTTCATTTATCTGTACCAAAATAAAGGCAGAATACTGAGCAATAGAATGGACACCGTAGTAGACACATTGCACTCTGCTCTCCTCAGTTCATCCACTTTGAAAAGGTGTCATGGCTAAAGATGGTTGGGGAAAACATCAAAATAGTAGCAGTAATCATGTGCAAGAGTGATGGCCTACGCTCCTCATTTTGGTTTAGTGTATGTGTACCCAGAAAGCACATACAGTGGGGAGAACAAGTATTTGATACACTGCCGATTTAGCAGGTTTTCCTACTTACAAAGCATGTAGAGGTCTGTAATTTTTATCATAGGTACACTTCAACTGTGAGAGACGGAATGTAAAAAATCCAGAAAATCACATTGTATGATTTTTAAGTAATTAATTTGCATTTTATTGCTTGACATAAGTATTTGATACATCAGAAAAGCAGAACTTAATATTTGGTACAGAAACCTTTGTTTGCAATTACAGAGATAATACGTTTCCTGTAGGTCTTGACCAGGTTTGCACACACTGCAGCAGGGATTTTGGCCCACTCCTCCATACAGACCTTCTCCAGATCCTTCAGGTTTCGGGGCTGTCGCTGGGCAATACGGACTTTCAGCTCCCTCCAAAGATTTTCTATTGGGTTCAGGTCTGGAGACTGGCTAGGCCACTCCAGGACCTTGAGATGCTTCTTATGGAGCCACTCCTTAGTTGCCCTGGCTGTGTGTTTCGGGTCGTTATCATGCTGGAAGACCCAGCCACGACCCATCTTCAATGCTCTTACTGAGGGAAGGAGGTTGTTGGCCAAGATCTCGCGATACATGACCCCATCCATCCTCCCCTCAATACGGTGCAGTCGTCCTGTCCCCTTTGCAGAAAAGCATCCCCAAAGAATGATGTTTCCACCTCCATGCTTCACGGTTGGGATGGTGTTCTTGGGGTTGTGCTCATCCTTCTTCTTCCTCCAAACACGGCGAGTGGAGTTTAGACCAAAAAGCTCTATTTTTGTCTCATCAGAGCACATTACCTTCTCCCATTCCTCCTCTGGATCATCCAGATGGTCATTGGCAAACTTCAGACGGGCCTGGACATGCGCTGGCTTGAGCAGAGGGATCTTGCGTGCGCTGCAGGATTTTAATCCATGACGGCGTAGTGTGTTAATAATGGTTTTCTTTGAGACTGTGGTCCCAGCTCTCTTCAGGTCATTGACCAGGTCCTGCCGTGTAGTTCTGGGCTGATCCCTCACCTTCCTCATGATCATTGATGCCCCACGAGGTGAGATCTTGCATGGAGCCCCAGACCGAGGGTGATTGACCGTCATCTTGAACTTCTTCCATTTTCTAATAATTGCGCCAACAGTTGTTGCCTTCTCACCAAGCTGCTTGCCTTTTGTCCTGTAGCCCATCCCAGCCTTGTGCAGGTCTACAATTTTATCCCTGATGTCCTTACACAGCTCTCTGGTCTTGGCCATTGTGGAGAGGTTGGAGTCTGTTTGATTGAGTGTGTGGACAGGTGTCTTTTATACAGGTTACGAGTTCAAACAGGTGCAGTTAATACAGGTAATAAGTGGAGAACAGGAGGGCTTCTTAAAGAAAAACTAACAGGTCTGTGAGAGCCGGAATTCTTACTGGTTGGTAGGTGATCAACTGCTTATGTCATGCAATAAAATGCAAATTAATTACTTAAAAATCATACAATGTGATTTTCTGGATTTTTGTTTTAGATTCCGTCTCTCACAGTTGAAGTGTACCTATGATAAAAATTACAGACCTCTACATGCTTTGTAAGTAGGAAAACCCGCAAAATCGGCAATGTATCAAATAATAATAATATGCCATTTAGCAGACGCTTTTATCCAAAGCGACTTACAGTCATGTGCGCATACATTTTTACGTATGGGTGGTCCCGGGGATTGAACCCACTACCCTGGCGTTACAAGCGCCATGCTCTACCAATTGAGCTACAGAAATACTTGTTCTCCCCACTGTACCTACTTATTTTCTCTCTTAAACTTCATGTTTATGAAAGAAAATTGTACAATTACACAATTAGATGAGTAAGTCAGGATATCCGCACACCAAAAGACTCCTTCCTCCAGTTCCCCTAATGTCTAGGTTGGACTACGGGAGTCGGACTGATAGGCTAGCAACCACACAGGGGTCACGAAAAGTTAGTTATTTCTCAGGACATGATTGGACTGATCCAAACCAATTGTAGAGCTTCCCATGACGTCAGAGATAAACACTTTGATAGAATCAGTCAATCATTAATGCACCAATTAGGGACATTTATTGGGCCTATTTCAACCTAGACCATCCCAAATATTTATGTACCGACCTATTGATTCTTTATTTACACAGTTCATATTGAATTCACATGATATTCATATGATAATTGTCATGTTTTGTCAATAGTATTGTCATAATTGCAGGTGTATAGTCTGGTTCACAATATGTATCATGTAAGTTACTGTCATGAACCCTGCGTCCTGAGTCTGTTCCTGCCTGGGTTGCCGTTTTTCTGCTCGGTATCTCCTGTTTTCCCGAAGGTTCCTGAACGCACCCTGTCCGGTTGCCGGGCGACGTTGCTAGGCGGGTGATCATCACCCCTTCTTAAGCTCTGACCTGACATCCATTCCCTGCCGGATCGTTAGCCATTAACAGTATGTTTTGCCAGCGTATCAGCCTCTGAGTACTAGCGTTAGTTGTGTTATTTTTGCACCTTGTTGACCTGCCTTGTACTTACCTCCGTTTTTTTTTCTGTCTACAGTCATTCTCCCGGAACCTTCACCCAACCCCTGCTGTGCCATCATTTAATCTGCCACTTCACCTCCACCTACTCATCTCCGCCACCCGCTCCGTCTCCTGGATTATTCTGCATCCTTTTGAATCTGTAAATAAACACTCACCTTCGTTCAACTCACCTTGTCCTGGTCTGCTTCTGGGTTCGGTCTTAGAGAACCGTGACAGAACGATCCGGCCAGAAATGAACCCAGCGGACCTGGACTCTGTTCGCCATGCCATTACCCATCAGGAGAAGATTTTGGGACAACATAGCACGGCGCTACAGGAGATAGCGTTGTCAGTTCGGAACTTTTCTACCAGTCTGACGAAGATCCAGGCTCAGCTCAGTTTGCCGGTGGAGAATCCACCACCGGTTTCACCCATCTCGCCTGCCGCTTCTGGAGCTGTGTCCTTCCGTGAGCCCAAGGTTCCGACGCCTGATAAATATGAGGGGGATTTGGGAAGATGCCGTTCCTTTCTTATGCAGTGTGGATTAGTGTTCGATCTACAGCCCCACTCTTATGCCACAGACAAGGCTAGGATAGCCTTTGTCATTGAATTGCTGCGTGGTAGAGCCCTGGAGTGGGCTTCAGCCGTATGGGAACGACAGGACACCTGCATGGCTTCATACAAGGAGTTCACGCCAGAGATGAGGAAGCTGTTTGACCATCCTGTCCGAGGTAAGGACGCAGCTAAACGCCTGTTTTCTCTTCACCAAGGAGCTCGCAGAGTTGCCGACTTCATTATCGAATTCAGGACATTGGCTGTGGAGAGTGGGTGGAATGAAGAGTCACTGCAAGTGGCCTTTTATCAGGGGTTGTCGGAGCAACTCAAGGATGAGCTGATCTCCTATCCGGAGCCTAGTGACCTGGACAGTTTGGTCGCTTTGTCTATTCGGGTGGATAACAGAGTTTGAGAGAGAAGGAGGGAGAAGCAATGGGGCCCGTCCAATCAATCAGCTTCTCGGTTCCCAGTCGGGTCAGGAGGTGGACCAGAACGCGTCGATCTTTGTCCACCACACGGGATTAGTGGAGAGGTCCTGCCTCCAGATTCTGAACCCATGCAAGTGGGGCAGCACGGGTTAACCAAGGAGGAGCGCCAACATAGACGTGAGACCAACCGCTGCCTCTACTGTGGTAGTTCGGGACATTACATCTCCACTTGTTCCCAGCGGCCGTCAAACTGCCCGGCTCGTTAAGTTTGGGAGGACTTTTAGCGAGCCGGTTTCAACCTCTCAATACCCCTGTCAGACCCCGTTTCCCGGCTACCCTCATGAACAGGAATCAGAGTTTAGCGATTAACGCTTTCATCGATTCAGGTGCCGATGGCAGCTTTATTGATGCCGACGTGGTGGAACAGCTGGGGCTTCCCAAGGAGCGACTATCGGAAGCCATTGAAGCTACCACTCTGAACGGCAGTAGTCTGGCACGTATCACGATGAGGACTGAACCGGTTAAGATGCTGTTGTCAGGGAATCATTCTGAGGTTATCTCATTCTTCATTCTGCCTTCTCCCCATGTTCCTCTAGTCCTTGGATACCCCTGGCTGAAGGAACACAATCCCACGTTCGATTGGGTGACTGGCAAGGTAACTAGTTGGAGCATTGATTGCCATGCTAACTGCCTCAAGACTGCCTGTTCCCATTCTGTTCCCAGTCAGGTCATTGAGGCTAACCCCCCAGATTTGTCCCTGGTCCCCGAAACATATCACGATTTGGGGGAGGTGTTCAGTAAGCAGAGGGCTCTGTCACTCCCTCCCCACCGACCATATGATTGTGCCATAAACCTGTTCCCTGGAGCTGTCTTTCCCAAGGGACGGTTATACAGCATCTCCCGACCTGAACGTGAAGCTTTGGAGACCTACATAAAGGAGTCCCTAGCTGCTGGTCTCATTCGTCCCTCGTCATCACCCCTGGGGGCAGGATTCTTCTTTGTGAGTAAGAAGGATGGCTCTCTTCGACATTGTATTGATTATCGGGGGTTGAATGATATCACGGTCAAGAACAAGTATCCCCTGCCCTTGATGAGCTCTGCTTTCGACTCCTTACAGGGTGCTACGGTGTTCACTAAGCTGGACCTACGCAATGCGTATCATCTGGTCCGGATCAGAGAGGGTGATGAGTGGTTGACTGGTTTCAATACACCGATGGGTCATTTCGAGTATCAGGTGATGCCGTTTGGACTGACCAATGCTCCAGCAGTGTTCCAGAGTATGGTGAATGATGTCCTGAGAGATATGATCAGTCTTTTTGTGTTCGTTTACCTGGATGACATTCTTATCTTCTCTAAGGAGCCTTCCAGCCACGTCCAGCATGTCAAGCAGGTTCTGCAGCGATTGTTGGAGAATCGCCTGTTTGTGAAGGCCGAGAAGTGTGAATTTCACGCCCACACTACATCCTTCCTCGGGTACATCATCTCCAGGGGAGAGATTAGGATGGACCAAGAGAAGGTTAGGGCGGATCTGGATTGGGCCCAGCCCGGTACGAGATTGCAGCTCCAGAGGTTTCTGGCGTTTGCGAATTTCTATCGTAGATTTATCCGTGACTACAGCCGTGTGGCCGCTCCTTTAACTGCCCTGACTTCTAGTACCAGAACCTTCAGTTGGAATCCTGAGGCGGACCGAACATTTCTGGATTTTGAAGAGGCGATTCACCAACGCTCCGATTCTCTCTCAACCTGACACTACCCGTCAGTTTGTCGTTGAGGTGGATGCGTCTGATGTGGGGGTTGGCGCCATCCTGTCCCAGCGATGCTCCACTGACGGTAAACTCCATCCCTGCGCCTACTACTCTCGTCGTCTTTCATCTGCGGAGAGGAACTACGATGTGGGTAACCGGGAACTTCTCGCAGTGAAACTTGCCTTGGAGGAGTGGCGCCACTGGTTGGAGGGGGCGGAGCAACCGTTTGTTGTCTGGACTGACCACAAGAATCTTGCTTACGTGCAATCGGCTAAACGTCTCAACTCCCGTCAGGCCAGGTGGTCGTTGTTTTTTGGACGCTTTAATTTTTCCTTGACGTTCCGACCGGGGTCTAAGAACGGCAAGGCGGACGCCTTGTCCCGGATGTTCTCCAAGACGGAGGAGAGTGGGGCCAAGACTGAGACAATTCTTCCCCGGAACCTTGTCGTAGGAGCCGTTATGTGGAGGATTGAGGAGGAGGTTATGGCGGCCCTTCGGACGCAGCCCGGCCCCGGTAACGGTCCACCTGGTCGGTTGTTTGTGCCTGAGTCGGTCCGTTCGGCTGTCCTCCAATGGTCCCACGCCAGCAAGATGGCTTGCCACCCTGGCGTGGCTCGGACGATGGCGCTTCTACGCAGACGATTTTGGTGGCCTGCCATGGGAGAAGATACTCGGAGGTTTGTTGCTGCCTGTCCAGTTTGTGCGCAGAACAAGAGTGCCAATCGGCCCAGCTCTGGACTTCTTCACCCCCTACCTATCCCCCGGCGACCATGGTCGCATCTGGCCCTGGACTTTGTCACTGGGTTGCCCTCTTCTGAGGGGAACACGGTCATTCTGACTATTGTGGACAGAATCAGCAAGTTCGCCCACTTTGTGCCCATCTCCAAGCTTCCCTCTGCCTCTGAGACGTCCAAGATCCTGGTTAGGGAGGTTTTCAGGGTTCATGGATTGCCCAGTGACATAGTTTCCGACCGTGGTCCTCAGTTCACCTCTGCTGTCTGGAAGTCCTTCTGTTTGGCCATTGGAGCTACAGTCAGTCTCACATCTGGATTTCACCCCCAATCCAATGGACAGGCGGAGAGAGCCAACCAGAAGATGGAATCCACGCTGCACTGCCTTGTTTCCTCCAACCCCACCTCTTGGGTCTCTCAGTTGCCTTGGGTTGAGTATGCCCACAATACTCTCCCTACTTCTGCCACTGGGATGTCTCCCTTCCAGTGCCTATACGGCTACCAACCCCCCCTGTTTCCTTCTCAGGAGAAGTATCTCTCGGTTCCCTCTGTCCAGGCCCACATTTGTCGTTGCCACCGGACCTGGCATCGGGCCAGAAAGGCCCTCCTTCGAGTTTCTGACCGGTATCAGCTCCAGGTGAATCGTCGCCGTATTCCAGCCCCTGCTTATGCCATCGGAGATAGGGTCTGGTTGGCTACACGGGACCTCCCTCTGCGGACTGAGTCAAGGAAACTGTCACCGAGGTTCATTGGTCCGTTTGTGGTGGAGAGAGTGATCAATCCGGTTGTGGTTCGACTCAAGTTGCCTAGGACGCTCAGAGTCCATCCCACCTTCCATGTCTCCTGCCTCAAGCCTGTTCTCCTCAGCCCTCTGTTGCCCCCTCCGCCTCCTCCTCCTCCTCGGATGATCGGAGGAGGTCCTGTCTACACGGTGCGCCGCATCATGGATTCCAGACGGCGGGGCCGGGGTTTCCAGTATCTCGTGGACTGGGAGGGGTATGGTCCTGAGGAGAGGAGTTGGATTCCTCGGCGTCAGATCCTTGATGCTGACCTCCTTCGTGACTTCTACCGCCTCCATCCTGGCGCTCCGGGTAGTCCGCCCGGTGGCGTTCATCGGAGGGGGGGTACTGTCATGAACCCTGCGTCCTGAGTCTGTTCCTGCCTGGGTTGCCGTTTTTCTGCTCGGTATCTCCTGTTTTCCCGACGGTTCCTGAACGCACCCTGTCCGGTTACCGGGCGACGTTGCTAGGTGGGTGATCTCTCGATTACCTGCACCTGCTTCTCATCAGCCTCGGCACACCTGGTCCTGATCATCACCCCTTCTTAAGCTCTGACCTGACATCCATTCCCTGCCGGATCGTTAGCCATTAACAGTATGTTTTGCCAGCGTATCAGCCTCTGAGTACTAGCGTTAGTTTTGTTGTTTTTGCACCTTGTTGACCTGCCTTGTACTTACCTCCGTTTTTTTTCTGTCTACAGTCATTCTCCCGGAACCTTCACCCAACCCCTGCCGTGCCATCATTTAATCTGCCACTTCACCTCCACCTACTCATCTCCGCCACCCGCTCCGTCTCCTGGATTATTCTGCATCCTTTTGAATCTGTAAATAAACACTCACCTTCGTTCAACTCACCTTGTCCTGGTCTGCTTCTGGGTTCGGTCTTAGAGAACCATGACAGTTACTGCCAAGGTCAACATTAATGTTTGCCAAAAAACTCATATTGAATATAAATGTTAGCAAAGGGGAAATCACCTCATTAAAGCAATCTTCAACAGACAATATGTCACGGTTTCGGCCGAGGCGGCTCCTCCTCCTTGTTCGGGCAGGTTTCGCCGGTCGTCGTCTCCGGAGTTCTAGCTGCCACCGCTCGATGTTTCGTGTTTGTTTGGTTTTGTCTGTTAGTCACACCTGTTTTGTGTTAGGTCTCATTTAGCACCCTATTTAGTTTCCTTGTTGTTAGGTTTGTGTTGTGTGTGATTGTTCGTGTCGTGGTTGCGCTACCCGTGTCGGTACGCTCTTTTCCTGAGCTTCCTCCTTGTGTTGTGAGGAGAGATTTACGCACCTGTGTGTGCGCTTGTATTTACGCCTGTGTGCGTCTTTTGCCTCCGGGCTGTTTTGGATTACTTTTTCGTGCACAGTAAAGTCTTGTTGGACTTACCCTCTGCTGCCTGCGCCTGATTCCACACCACACCCATACACAGCACTGTGACAGAATCACACACCAATAGATGGAATCAGCAGGAGCACCCGTCGACCCCATGGAGGAGCGTCTCCTTGGACACGAGCACCGGATCAACCGTATCGGGCACGCCTTGGAGGGCGTCATGGACACCCTTCGTCGATGGGAGACCAGCGGGGTTCCCATAGCCCCACCTATCGCACCATCACCTTCACCACCGGACAACCAGCCCGTCCATCGACCGGAACCCAGTGGGATTCGGCTCTCGCTCCCGAGGGCGTACGACGGCACCGCTGCCGGGTGTCAGGGGTTCCTCCTACAAGTGGAGCTCTACATTGCCACCATACACCCAGCGCCCTCGGGATACGAGAGCGTTTCCGCCCTCATCTCCTGTCTCACCGGCAAGGCGTTGGAGTGGGCCAACGCGAGTGGAGGGGAATAGACGCCGCCACCGTCACCTGTGCGGAGTTCTCCCGTCGCTTCCGTGCGGTCTTCGACCATCCACCAGAGGGGAGAGCGGCGGGGGAACGTCTATTCCACCTCCGACAGGGGATGAGGAGCGCTCAGGCGTTCGCTGGAGTTCCGGACTCTAGCGGCTGATGCGGGGTGGAATGAGAGGGCCCTCATAGACCACTTCCGATGTAGCCTTCGGGAGGACGTCCGCAGGGAGTTAGCCTGCAGGGACAGTACACTAACATTTGACCAGCTGGTGGACATGGCCATCCGACTGGACAACCTGCTGGCGACCCGCGGACGTCCCAGGTGGGGGGTCCCCATTCCACCCTCCAGCGCCTCCGAGCAGTGTCCGATGGAGCTTGGAGGTGCTGGCGCTAGAGGGAGAGGAGGTAGGAGCCCGAGGGGGCAGTCTCCTGCACCAAGTGTGGGCGCGGAGGGCACACCGCGGCTAGGTGCTGGGGAGGGTCCCCCTGGTGAGGGAGAGAGCAGGTCGTACAGTGGGGGAGTCCACCCAGGTGAGTAGGCGCCCTACTTACCCAGAGCTTTCTGTCGTTCACATTACCTTACCTGTTTGTTTCCCACAGGTTGCACCTCGGTCCCAGCATAAGGCGCTAGTCGATTCAGGCGCAGCTGGGAATTTTGTAGACCGGAGATTCTGTGTTAAGTTAGGGATTCCCCTCCTTCCAGTCGACAAACCCTTTCCTGTACATGCCCTAGATAGTCGTCCGTTAGGATCTGGGTTGATTGGGGAGGTCACAGCGCCACTTCGGATGATGACGCTGGGGGGTCATGAGGAGACGATTCAACTCTATCTTATCGACTCTCCTGCGTATCCGGTGGTACTGGGGCTTCCCTGGTTGATGACCCATGATCCTACTATTTCGTGGCGAGAGAAAGCTCTTAAAGGGTGGTCTGCTCAGTGTGAGGGGTTATGTCTGGGTGTTTCCGTAGGGGGCGACCTCGGTGGAGAGTCCGAACCAGATGCCAGCACTGCACATTCCTCCTGAGTATGAGGATTTGGCGCTCGTGTTCAGTAAGACCAGAGCGGCACAGTTGCCACCTCATAGACAAGGGGATTGTGCGATAGACCTCCAGACAGGAGCAGCGCTTCGCGGAGCCATGTGTATCCTTTGTCACAGGAGGAGAAAAGGGCAATGGAGACTTACATTGCCGAGTCTCTGAGACAGGGATACATACGGGCCTCCACTTCTCCCGCGTCCTCGAGCTTCTTTTTGTGAAGAAAAAGGATGGAGGTTTGCGTCCGTGTATTGATTACCGCGGTCTCAATCAGGTGACGGTGAAGTACAGCTATCCACTTCCTCTGATTGGGACCATGACGGAGTCCTTACACGGGGCAAGGTTCTTCACAAAATTGGATCTCAGGAGCGCATATAACTTGGTGCGCATTAGGGAGGGCGATGAGTGGAAGACAGCATTTAGTACTACATCCGGCCATTACGAGTATCTCGTCATGCCATATGGGTTAATGAATGCTCCATCAGTCTTCCAATCGTTTGTAGACGAACTTTTCCGGGACATGCAGGCGCAGGGAGTAGTGGTGTACATAGATGATATTCTTGTGTACAGTGCTACTCGGGCCGAGCATGTAGCCCTGGTGCGCAGGGTATTGAGGAGACTGTTGGAGCATGACCTGTATGTCAAAGCTGAGAAATGTCTGTTCTTCCAGGAGTCAGTTTCCTTTTTGGGTTACCAGTTGTCTGCGTCAGGGGTGAGAATGGAGGTGGACCGAGTGTCCGCCCGTGCGTAATTGGCAAACCCCAACTACGGTTAAAGAGGTGCAGCGGTTCTTGGGTTTTGCGAATTACTACCGGAGGTTTATCCGGGGGTTTTGGACAGGTGGCAGCTCCCATAACGTCTCTTCTGAAGGGGGGTCCGGTGCGCTTGCAGTGGTCAGCTGAGGCGGACAGGGCCTTTGGGAGACTGAAGGACCTGTTTACCTCGGCCCCGGTGTTGGCGCACCCGGATCCCACTTTACCCTTCCAAGTTGAGGTGGACGCGTCTGAGGCCGGTATCGGGGCAGTTCTTTCTCAACGATCCGGTACACCACCTAAGCTCCGCCCCTGTGCTTTTTATTCTAAGAAGCTCAGTCCGGCGGAGCGGAATTATGACGTGAGGGGACAGGGAGCTGTTAGCCGTAGTACAGGCCCTAAAGGTGTGGAGGCATTGGCTTGAGGGGGCTCAGCACCCTTTCCTCATTCTGACCGACCATCGTAACCTGGAGTACATTCGGGCAGCTAGGAGACTGAATCCTCGCCAGGCTCGATGGACTATGTTTCTCGCCCGGTTTGTGTTCAAGATCACTTACATCCCTGGGTCCCAGAACGGGAAGGCAGATGCTCTGTCCCGTCGGTATGACACGGAGGAGAGGTGCGTGGAGTCCATTCCCATACTACCGGAGTCTTGTCTGGTGGCACCGGTGGTGTGGGAGGTCGATGCGGAGATCGAGCGGGCGTTACGCACCGAGCCTAGTCCTCCACAGTGTCCGGTGGGTCGGGTGTACGTCCCGCTCGAGGTCCGGGATCGGCTAATTTATTGGGCTCACACGTCCCCCTCCTCTGGACATCCGGGTATTGGCCGGACGGTGCACTGCCTTAGTACGAAGTACTGGTGGCCAACGTTAGCCAGGGATGTGAGGGTTTATGTCTCCTCCTGCTCAGTATGTGCCCAGTGTAAGGCGCCCAGACACTTGCCCAGGGGTAAATTACAGCCCCTGCCCGTTCCACAACGACCCTGGTCTCACCTCTCGGTGGATTTTGTTACCGATCTTCCCTCCTCCCAGGGGAATACCACCATCCTGGTCGTTGTGGATCGGTTCTCGAAGGCCTATGGTCTCCTTCCCATGCCGGGTCTTCCTACGGCCCTACAGACCGCTGAGGCTCTATTTACTCACGTCTTCCGGCATTACGGGGTGCCCGAGGATATAGTGTCCGATCGAGGCCCCCAGTTTACCTCCAGAGTCTGGAGAGCATTTATGGAACGTTTGGGGGTCTCGGTGAGCCTTACCTCGGGTTACCACCCGGAGAGTAATGGGCAGGTTGAACGAGTCAACCAGGATGTGGGTAGGTTTCTGAGGTCATATTGTCAGGGCCGGCCGGAGGAGTGGCCGAGATATGTGCCCTGGGCCGAGATGGCACAGAACTCTCTCCGCCACTCCACCACCCAACTAACCCCTTTTCAGTGTGTATTAGGGTACCAGCCGGTTCTGGAACCATGGCATGAGAGCCAGATCGAGGCCCCCGCTGTGGATGAGTGGGTGCGGCGCTCGGAGGAGACGTGGGACGCTGCACACGTCCATCTGCAGCGTGCCATACGTCGACAGAAGACGAGCGCCGACCTACACCGCAGTGAGGGGCCAGTGTACGCACCTGGAGATCGAGTCTGGCTCTCAACCAGAAACCTGCCCCTCCGCCTGCCCTGCCGGAAGCTGGGTCGGCGGTTTGTGGGGCCTTTTAAAGTCCTGAGGAGATTGAACGAGGTGAGTTACAGGTTAGAACTACCTATTGATTACAAGAATATTAACCCCTCGTTCCATGTGTCTCTCCTCAGGCCGGTGGTAGCTGGTCCACTCCAGGACTTTGAGATTGAGGAGACTCCTCCGCCCCCGTTGGACATCGAGGGGGCTCCGGCGTACACGGTTCGGACCATCCTGGATTCGAGACGCCGGATGGGGGGTCTCCAATATCTCGTGGAGTGGGAGGGGTACGGTCCGGAGGAGCGGTGCTGGGTGCCAAGGAGGGACATTCTGGATCCGTCCCTGATGACCGAATTCCATCGTGGTCATCCTGCGCGCCCTGCTCCGCGTCCCCCTGGTCGTCCCCGAGGCCGGAGGCGGCGCGTCAAGGGGGGGGTACTGTCACGGTTTCGGCCGAGGCGGCTCCTCCTCCTTGTTCGGGCAGGTTTCGCCGGTCGTCGTCTCCGGAGTTCTAGCTGCCACCGCTCGATGTTTCGTGTTTGTTTGGTTTTGTCTGTTAGTCACACCTGTTTTGTGTTAGGTCTCATTTAGCACCCTATTTAGTTTCCTTGTTGTTAGGTTTGTGTTGTGTGTGATTGTTCGTGTCGTGGTTGCGCTACCCGTGTCGGTACGCTCTTTTCCTGAGCTTCCTCCTTGTGTTGTGAGGAGAGATTTACGCACCTGTGTGTGCGCTTGTATTTACGCCTGTGTGCGTCTTTTGCCTCCGGGCTGTTTTGGATTACTTTTTCGTGCACAGTAAAGTCTTGTTGGACTTACCCTCTGCTGCCTGCGCCTGATTCCACACCACACCCATACACAGCACCGTGACACAATAGTTAGGATAAGATGCTTGTTGTGTGTGTCATTTATTTTATTTAACATGTTGTACTCTAAAAATGATAGAATTTACAAATAAAAAAGTGGACCATCTCTACAGTAGTACATGACTAAATCGTGCAAGTGCTCTCGTGTACGAAGGCACACCACACTGTACAATCAAGCTCTTTACTTCAAGATCCTTCGCTCTGAAAAAGATAAATGATGCCCATTAAAATCTTGACAATGTAAACATTAGTTAAGTCATAAAGCAAGACCTGCATTCCTCCACTGAAGACATCCACCTTGGATCCAGCGGTAATGGTATCTTGATTGTGACTTTAGAGTTAGTTACATTAGGGAGTGTTTTATTATTATTTCTAACTGTGCCTCAGAAGTGTTTTGGAAAAAAGACCCACTGTGGGTTATTTGGTTTGATTTTATTTTCCCTTTATGGGTGACATCAATGGCAGCGAAGAAAGGAGAGCTCCTAAGAGGGTGGAGAGAGACAGCGGCAGATGATAAAGTGTGAAAAATTAAATAAAAGGGATAGGCATTTTTTTTGCAATAAAGAACCAGTGATAGAAAAATAAAGCTTCACACTGAGATAGTTGCTCTAAATGAATTACCTGGAGATTGCATGTTGCGTTGCATTTGCAGGGGTATTCAATTTTAATTAGTGTTTTGGAGACATCTTTTATCAGACTGTCACTAACCTCCTCTCTTTCAGCTGAGATTTGCTCTCGCTCTCTCTCCCCCGCTAGCTCTCGCTCTTTCTTTCTTTATCTTTCTTCCTCTGTCTCTCTCTCTCTGCCTCTCTCTCCCTCCCTCGCTTGCTTTCTCTCTGTCTCTGTCTCTCTATCGCACGCTCTCTCTGCCTCTTGCTTTCGCTCTTTCCCTATCCTTGTGCTTCTCTCACCCTATCGCTCTCTCTCTCTTGCTCTTCCTTTCTCTAACATGCACACAAACACTCAAGAATTTGTATTCTATAGAAATGTACAACAATTTTTATATCAAGGTTCTCAATAAGCTGTGAATTGGGGAAAGAAACAAAAGTCTCATTTCAGTTTGGAGAAAATCATTATTTCCACTATTAATTGCATTTTCTGTGGGGCAAAGGTGATAATTAATTTTGCTCAAGGAGACACACAGACACACAAAGAGACACACTAACATACATACACACATAAAAGTTCAATAGTCTTTTTGCCTTCAGTCCTAAAATCATTTAATTCTAACATGAAAACTCCATTATAGTACCTTGTGAAACTTCCTCCTGGAAAATAAATCATTTCCATTATCCTGCCTCTTCCATTTTGTATATAAAAAACAACTAATTTGTTATATCTGTTAAATGAGCGTCACTTTGATATTCCTAAGAATCAAACGTTTTTTGTTTAAGACCCCTAATATATTTTTTAAAAACAATCTTATTTCATCTTATGGTCATAACAAAATGATATACACAGAACTACACGACATGTTCATCATTCCAAAATAGACTACAGATGCATAAAACCATTTATATTTGATACACGTTGCACTCTTTCCCCCCTCTTTTCTCCCTGCTGAGTGTTGTGAGGCTATACCCTGTCTCCCTCTCTTCATTCCTGGCCCACTTCCATTGTTAGTCACCTTGTTTATTGGCTGGAGCAGCCGTGGCGTACTGGACATCATCTGAAACTACAAACGACAGGATGCAATAAGCTGGAGAATAGCAGCAATCTGAGGAAAGTTCTCCATTCACTAAAGCTCCCTAACTCTCTGTCTTCTTATCCTGAGCAGAAAATAAAAAAATCAATACCAGCTCACCGGGCTTGATAAAAGCGCTGGACAGGGAGAATGGCCGCGCTGGAAATAGTAAATTAAAGTGATCAAAATTTTCCAGTCGACTCAGCCCACAGCCTACATAAACTAACAACCCTGTCTCCACAACTGCCTGTCACCCAACCTCTCCCCACTATCTTTTCTCTCTCCCCCCTCACCTTTATTTCTGTATTCCTACCTGATTTCTCTTTCCTTCCACCCCTTACACTGTATTTCAATTTCAGCAGTGTCTTAGCCTTTTGGCTCCTGAGTATTCATAGTGGCAGCTGTCTTTACACACGTCCACACACATGCACACACATACACAGACACACACAGAGATACACAGATACACACACACACACCACAAACAGGTATTAGTTTCATGAGAGTGCTGGTTGGGTGTGATTACCCTTTAAGTGGTCCTCATGAGAGCCAGTTTCATCATACCGCTTGATGTTTTTTTTTTCGACTGCACTTGAAGAAACTTTAAAAGTTCTTGAAATGTTCCATATTGACTGACCTTCATGTCTTAAAGTAATGATGGACTGTCGTTTCTCTTTGCTTATTTGAGCTGTTCTTGCCATAATACGGACTTGGTCTTTTACCAAATAGGGCTACCTTCTGTATACCACCCCTACCTTGTCACAACACAACTGATTGGCTCAAACGCATTAAGAAGGAAAGAAATTCCACAAATTAACTTTTAAGAAGGCACACCTGTTAATTGAAATGCTTCCAGGTGACTATCTCATGACGTTGGTTGAGAGAATGCCAAGAGTGTGCAAAGCTGTCATCAAGGCAAATGGCTATTTGAAGAATTTCAAATATAATAAAATATATATTGATTGTTTAACACTTTTTTGGTTACTACATGATTCCATATGTGTTATTTCATAGTTTTGATGTCTTCACTATTATTCTACAATGTAAAAAATTATAAAAATAAAGAAAAACCCTTGAATGAGTAGGTGTGTCCAAACTTTTGACTGGTGGTGTGTATCACATTCATAATAAGTAGCATAACTGAATAGTGGGCTGGGCTTTCATGAGTTGTCTTACAAAATGTAATTACTCAATTACAGTAATACAGTAGACAGCTGACTTATAAGGCTAAGGAGGCCCTGACAACCCTTTGCAGTGACCCTTGGCATTCTGTCCTGAGAACAGTAAATAGGGATTATTAGGGATTGACCAATCAGCGCTAGTCTCTAGGTGAGCGAGCTTTACAAGAAAACACAGTTGATGTGCTCTCTCTTTGTCTCTTAACACCAACAACCCATATAATTCCAAGTATTTCTCAGAGTTTTTAGGAATAGGCGCATCATGTGTGGCACAATGTTCAGGCTATTGGATTCCATATAACATGTTGTGTACTTTTGATCGCCTTTTACATTTACGTCATTTAGCAGACGCTCTTATCCAGAGCGACTTACAAATTGGTGCATTCACCTTATGATAGCTAGTGGGACAACCACTTTACAATGTATTTTTTCTTTAATTTTTTCTTTATTTTACTTTTCGTCTTTATTTTTTCTTTTCATTTTTGTCTTTTATATTTATTTTTATCTTTCTAAATTTTTTTTCATCTATGTTTTGGTGTTTGTGAGCTGTGATATGGAGGCATGCTTGTAGTTGACCCTTTACTACCCCTACTTGGGTGGTAGGACGGTGGGGTAGGGGGAGGGAGAGCGAGAGAGAGAGGTTGTCTATGTGTGTGTGTGTATGTGTGCCTGCTTTGGTGGATGCGTGCTTTGGTGTGTGCTTTGGTGCATGCTTTGGTGCGTGTGTGTGTGTGTGCAGCCTGCACTAGCCATGGCCTAATAGCCAGCTGACCTAAAAAAGGTCAGACAGCAGACAGCCTTGAGATGCTTAAACCCAGTGGTAACCCCAAGCGCCCCACAGTCTCTCCGCTTAGCCCAGATCAACCTCCCTGCCTTCCCAGGGAGAGGGGTCGTGTCCTGGCCAAGCTGCCCCTCCTACAGCCCCCAGCTCCAGTCTCCACACACCCACTCAGCCCACTACCCTGCTCCTCTGTCCACATCTGAACACCTCTACCTCACAACTCTGCTGTGACCTCTCAATACACATAATTCAATATGTACAATATGTAATAACACTTAATTTGGATAGTCCATCTGTAGTCTACAGACTATCAGTAACATTTAAACGAACTATCTACTAAACCTAATCCTAGCCCTAACCCTAACTTTAACCATTACCCTAACCCTTTTCTAAACCGAACTCTAAACCTAACCGTAATCTTAGAAAGCAGTTGCTTATCAAATCAAATCAAATCAAATTTTATTGGTCACATGCGCCGAATACAACAGGTGCAGACATTACAGTGAAATGCTTATCAACAGATAGTTTGTTGATAGTATGGGCACAGATGGACTATCCAGACTATCCAAATAAAGTGTGACTGTACAATGTTATTTTACTTTATAATGTTGATTAAAAAAACAGAAGCAAGGAAGTGAAAATAAAATAATGTATATGTTTTTCTTTATGTCAATTGTTCAATGTTTGCTACCACAAATTTCCTGGCATGTTGGAGTTTGTTTAATTAAAATGTTATCTAGTCTATAAGTTGCACACTGATTTGCATTTCATTAACAGTGTAAAATATTAATTGCTGCTATACAATAATAAAATAAAATATATACTGAACAAAAATGTAAACGCAACATATAAAGTGTTGGCCCCACGTTTCATGAGCATAAAATATCCCAGACATTTTCCATATGCACATAAAATGTATTTATTTCAAATTTTGTGCACAAATTTGTTTACATCCCTGTTAGTGAGCATTTCTCCTTTGCCAAGATAATCCATCCACCTGACAGTTCTGGCATATCAAGAAGCTGACTAAACAGCATGATCATTACACAAGTGCACCAATAGCAGGTGACAATAAAATGCCACTCTAAAATGTGCAGTTATGTCACAAAACACAATGCCACAGATGTCTCAAGTTTTGAGGGAGCATGCAATTGGAATGCTGACCGAAGGAATGTCCACCGGAGCTGTTGCTAGAGAATTGAATGTTCATTTCTCTACCATAAGCCGACTACAACGTCGTTTTAGAGAATTTGGCTGTTCATCCAACCAGCCTCACAACCGCAGACCATGTGTATGGCGTTGTGTGGGCAAGCGGTTTGCTAATGTCAAGGTTGTGAACAGAGTGCCCCATGGTGGCGGTGGAGTTATGGTATTGGCAGGCATTAGTAATTACATTTTATCGATGGCAATTTGAATGCACAGAGATACCGTAACGAGATCCTGAGGCCCATTGTTGTGCCGTTCATCCGCCGCCATCACCTCATGTTTCAGCATCCATAATGCACGGCCCCCATGTTGCAAGGATCTGTACACAATTCCTGGAAGCTGAAAATGTCCCAGTTCTTCAATGACCTGCATACTCACCAGACATGTCACCCATTGAGCATGTTCAGGATGCTCTGGAACTACGTGTAAGACAGCGTGTTCCAGATCCCACCAATATCCTGGCCCTGCACATCCCGCTAAGAAAAGCAACTTCTGGTCGTAGCTGTACTCCCTTTAGTCATAGAATAGACTACATTGCTGAAGAAGTCTGAAAGACGAAAGGATAAGGTGTTTGTAGAAAATAAAATGGAGATTTCCCAGACATTGCAATGAATACACTGGGGACACGCCCGACACATCTCTGAGAGGCTACACCGAACACTAATTTGCAGCCGGGCCGGTGCGTAGCAAAGAACAGCCGGCGACCTGCCACTGACAACCGACCCAGACATCACACACACCCTGCGCTTCTCTCTCGCTCTTCAACGGGAGACAGACAACAACACAGTTGTGCGAGGGGCTGGTGGGGGCGGCCATGGAGGGAGCATCTAAGTCCCCGGCGGAGCCGGGAAATGTTTGTTCCCTTGGACTGTCGGCGTGCAGCAGTGAAAACTCATTTGAATCTGCTGGGGACTCGTGTGCTATTAAATGTATAATCTGCGACATGTCCGTTGTTGTCACGGGGAAAGGACCGATGGATACCTTCATTTGTGAAAAATTTATTGAAATTGATGCAGCTAAAGAAAGGATTATTACTCTTCATGAAGAAATGAAACATTTGATCAAGTGCCTTGAACTGAATAAGGATTCTATGAGACTATCGGCATCTTTAAATGCTTCCTATAAAAACATCCAAGAGGATCATAATGGGACCTTCCTGGACTATGAAACATTTCCGCCACTGCACCCCTCTACTAGCTTGAACCAGAAAATGGCTGCTCATTGTTTGACTCCAGATGAGCGTAAATGGATGCGTGTCGGAACCAGAAATCTCTGAAACTCACTTAGATAATACCTTTGATGATACAGTGGTAGGAATACATGGTTATAAGATCTACAGAAATGACAGAAATGCCGAAGGTGGAGGTGTGGCTGTTTATATTCAGAACCACATTTCTGTAAAGCTTAGAGAGGATCTCATGATAATACTGTTGAAGTAATATGGCTACAGGTTCATCTGCCTCACCTAAAGCCCATTCTGGTGGGAAGCTGCTATAGACCACCAAGTGCTAACAGGCGCTTGATAATGTATGTGATATCAATAGAGAGGTATACTTTCTGGGTGATTTAAATATTGACTTGCTTTCATCAGGCTGCCCACTCAAGAGAAAGCTTCAAACTGTAACTAGTGCCTGAAACCTGGTTCAGGTTATCAATCAACCTACCAGGGTAGTGACAAACAGTACAGGAATGAAATCATCAACATGTATTGATCATATCTTTACTAATGCTACAGAAATTTGTTTGAAAGCAGTATCCCAATCCATCGGATGTAGTAATCACAATATAGTAGCCATATCTAGGAAAACCAAAGTTCCAAAGGCTGGGCCTAACATTGTGTATAAGAGGTCATTCAATACGTTTTGTAATGATTCATATGTTGTTGATGTGAAGAATATTTGTTGGTACGTGGTGTGTAATGACGAGCAACCAGACGCTGCACTTGACACATTTATGAAATTGCTTATCCCAGTTACTAATAAGCATGCACCCATTAAGAAAATGACTGTAAAAACTGTTAAATTCCCGTGGATTGATGAGGAATTGAAAAATTGTATGGTTAAGTGGGATTAGGCAGAAGAAATTGCAAATAGGTCTGGCTGTACAACCGATTGGCAAATGTACTGCAAATTGAGAAATCATGTGACTAAACTGAATAGAAAGAGGAATAAACTACACTATGAAACAAAGATAAATGAAGAATGATAGTAAAAAGATTTGGAGCACCTTAAATGAACTTCTGGGCAAAAAGGCAAACTCCGCTCCATCATTCATTGAATCAGATGGCTCATTCATCACAAAACCCACTGATATTGCCAACTACTTCAATGATTTTTTCGTTGGCAAGACTTTCAAACATAGGCATGACATGCCAGCAACAAATGCTGACACTACACATCCAAGTATAGCATATCTGACCAAATTATGAAAGACAAGCATTGTAATTTTGAATTCCGTAAAGTAAGTTAAGGTTAATTTTTTGTTGTTATCTATCAACAATGACAAGCCACCGGGGTCTGACAACTTGGATGGAAAATTACTGAGGATAATAGTGGACGATATTTCCACTCCTATTTGCCATATATTCTATTTAAGCCTACTAGAAAGTGTGTGCCCTCAGGACTGGAGGGAAGCAAAAGTTATTCCCCTACCTAAGAATAGTAAAGCCCCCTTAACTGGCTCAAATAGCCGACCAACCCTTAGTCAACTTTTGGAAAAAATTGTGTTTGACCAGATACAATGCTATTTTACAGTAAACAAATTGACAACAGACTTTCAGCACGCTTATAGGGAAGGATATTCAACAAGCACAGCACTTACACAAATGACTGATGATTGGCTGAGAGAAATTGATGATAAAAAGATTGTGGGGGCTGTTTTGTTGTCACGGTTCTCTAAGACCGAACTCAGAAGCAGACCAGGACAAGGTGAGTTGAACGAAGGTGAGTGTTTATTTACAGATACAAAAGGATGCAGAATAATCCAGGAGACGGAGCGGGTGGCGGAGATGAGTAGGTGGAGGTGAAGTGGCAGATTAAATGATGGCACGGCAGGGGTTGGGTGAAGGTTCCGGGAGAATGACTGTAGACAGAAAAAAAACGGAGGTAAGTACAAGGCAGGTCAACAAGGTGCAAAAACAACAAAACTAACGCTAGTACTCAGAGGCTGATACGCTGGCAAAACATACTGTTAATGGCTAACGATCCGGCAGGGAATAGATGTCAGGTCAGAGCTTAAGAAGGGGTGATGATCAGGACCAGGTGTGCCGAGGCTGATGAGAAGCAGGTGCGGGTAATCGAGAGATCACCCGCCTAGCAACGTCGCCCGGCAACTGGACAGGGTGCGTTCAGGAACCTTTGGGAAAACAGGAGATACCGAGCAGAAAAACGGCAACCCAGGCAGGAACAGACTCAGGACGCAGGGTTCATGACATTTGTAAGACTTCAGTGCGGCTTTTGACATTATCGATCATAGTCTGTTGCTGGAAAAACATACAGTGGGGAAAAAAAGTATTTAGTCAGCCACCAATTGTGCAAGTTCTCCCACTTAAAAAGATGAGAGAGGCCTGTAATTTTCATCATAGGTACACGTCACCTATGACAGACAAATTGAGAAAACCAAATCCAGAAAATCACATTGTAGGATTTTTCATGAATTTAATTGCAATTTATGGTGGAAAATAAGTATTTGGTCACCTACAAACAAGCAAGATTTCTAGCTCTCACAGACCTATAACTTATTCTTTAAGAGGCTCCTCTGTCCTCCACTCGTTACCCGTATTAATGGCACCTGTTTGAACTTGTTATCAGTATAAAAGACACCTGTCCACAACCTCAAACAGTCACACTCCAAACTCCACTATGGCCAAGACCAAAGAGCTGTCAAAGGACACCAGAAACAAAATTGTAGACCTGCACCAGGCTGGGAAGACTGAATCTGCAATAGGTAAGCAGCTTGGTTTGAAGAAATCAACTGTGGGAGCAATTATTAGGAAATGGAAGACATACAAGACCACTGATAATCTCCCTCGATCACCCCGTGGGGTCAAAATGATCACAAGAACGGTGAGCAAAAATCCCAGAACAACACGGGAGGACCTAGTGAATGACCTGCAGAGAGCTGGGACCAAAGTTGAATGCACCGAGCATTTTCTCGATCACCCCGTGGGGTCAAAATGATCACAAGAACGGTGAGCAAAAATCCCAGAACAACACGGGAGGACCTAGTGAATGACCTGCAGAGAGCTGGGACCAAAGTAACAAAGCCTACCATCAGTAACACACTACGCCGCCAGGGAGTCAAATCCTGCAGTGCCAGACGTGTCCCCCTGCTTAAGCCAGTACATGTCCAGGCCCGTCTGAAGTTTGCTAGAGTGCATTTGGATGATCCAGAAGAGGATTGGGAGAATGTCATATGGTCAGATGAAACCAAAATAGAACTTTTTTGGTAAAAACTCAACTCGTCGTGTTTGGAGGACAAAGAATGCTGAGTTGCATCCAAAGAACACCATACCTACTGTGAAGCATGGGGGTGGAAACATCATGCTTTGTGGCTGTTTTTCTGCAAAGGGACCAAGACGACTGATCCGTGTAAAGGAAAGAATGAATGGGGCCATGTATCGTGAGATTTTGAGTGAAAACCTCCTTCCATCAGCAAGGGCATTGAAGATGAAACGTGGCTGGGTCTTTCAGCATGACAATGATCCCAAACACACCGCCCAGGCAAACAAAGGAGTGGCTTCGTAAGAAGCATTTCAAGGTCCTGGAGTGGCCTAGCCAGTCTCCAGATCTCAACCCCATAGAAAATCTTTGGAGGGAGTTGAAAGTCAGTGTTGCCCAGCGACAGCCCCAAAACATCACTGCTCTAGAGGAGATCTGCATGGAGGAATGGGCCAAAATACCAGCAACAGTGTGTGAAAACCTTGTGAAGACTTACAGAAAACGTTTGACCTGTGTCATTGCCAACAAAGGGTATATAACAAAGCATTGAGAAACTTTTGTTATTGACCAAATACTTATTTTCCACCATAATTTGCAAATAAATTCATTAAAAATCCTACAATGTGATTTTCTGGATTTTTTTTTCTCATTTTGTCTGTCATAGTTGACGCGTACCTATGATGGAAATTACAGGCCTCTCTCATCTTTTTAAGTGGGAGAACTTGCACAATTGGTGGCTGACTAAATACTTTTTTCCCCACTGTATGTGTTATGGGTTTACACCCCCTGCTATATTGTGGATAAAGAGTTACCTGTCTAACAGAACACAGAGGGTGGAAGCCTCTCCAACAAAATCCAGGTAGAATCAGGAATTCCCCAGGGCGGCTGTCTAGGCCTCTTACTTTTTTCAATCTTTACTAACGACATGCCACTGGCTTTGAGTAAAGTGTGTCTATGTATGCGGATGTCTCAACACTATACACGTCAGCTACCACAGCGACTGAAATAACAGCAACACTTAACAAAGAGCTGCAGTTAGTTTCAGAATGGGTGGCAAGGAATAAGTTAGTCCTAAATATTTCAAGAATTAAAATCATTGTATTTGGGACAAATCATTCACTAAACCCTAAACCTCAACAAAATCTTGTAATGAATAATGTGGAAATTGAGAATGTTGAGGAGACCAAAATGCTTGGAGTAACACTGGATTGTAAACTGTCATCGTCAAAACATAATGATACAACAGTAGCTAGGATGGGGAGAAGTCTGTCTATAATAAAGCACTGCTCTGCATTCTTAACAGCACTATCAACAAGGCAGGTCCTACAGGCCCTAGTTTTGTCGCACCTGGACTACTGTTCAGTCGTGTGGTCAGGTGCCACAAAGAGGGACTTAGGAAAATTGCAATTGGCTCAGAACAGGGCAGCATGGCTGGCCATTGGATGTACACAGAGAGCTAACATTAATAATATGTGTTACAGGAGGGGGTCGCAGTTCCGGAGCGACCCACTAGGTGTCATCCTCCGACAACCTTAGGCACCTCCTCACTCACAGTCGGGACTAATCATCATCCTGTTGGTGTCACCTGTGTCTATCGGTTCACCTGTGTATTTATGCCCTCACTTCCCTGTGTTCCCTTGCTCAGTTTTCTCTGCTAGTTTCTCTATGTCCAGCAGTACTACTCAGTGTCTGATCGGAGATCTATGTACAGGTACTTGAGAAGTGTTCTCCCTGTTTCGTTATTTGTTTCAATCTTAGGTAGTATTTCGTATTTGGGCTGTCAGCCGTTTTTGGAGACATATTTGCTCCGCCTTTCTTTTATCGTGATAAGTCCGTTATTTTGTATTTTGGCTTCGGGACCACCAGTAAAGATCCTTGTTTCACCATCTCTGCCTACTGCCTACTGTATATCCTGCACCGCACCTAGGTCACACCTCACCCCAACCCTTACATACATGCATGTCAATCTCTCCTGGCTCAAAGTGGAGGAGAGAGTGCTTCATCACTACTTGTATTTGTGAGATGTATTGACATGTTGAATGCACCGAGCTGTCTGTTTGAACTACTGGCACATAGCTCGGACACCCATGCATACCCCACAAGACATGCCACCAGAGGTCTCTTCACAGTCCCCAAGTCCAGAATAGTCTATGGGAGGCGCACAATACTACACAGACCCATGACTACATGGACCTCTATTTCACATCAAGTAACTCATGCCAGCAGTAAAATACACCTTATGGAACAGCGGGGACTGTAAAGCAACACAAACACAGACACATGCATACAAACACAAGATAACATACACACTATACACACATTTACACATGGATTTTGTGTTATAGATATGTGGTAGTAGAGTAGAGGCCTGAGGGCACACAATTAATATGTTGTGAAATCTGTTATGAATGTATTGTAATGTTTTTTAAATGTATATGTCACGCCCTGACCTATAGAAGCCAGTGGTGTGTGTCTCCAGTCCGGCCTGGCCTGTGCCTGCTCCTCGCACCAAACCAGTGGTGCGTGTTCCCAGTCCGGTACGGCCCGTGCCTGCTCCTCGCACCAGACCTGTGGTGCGTGTCCCCAGTCCGGCCCAGCCCGTTCCTGCACCTCGCACCAGACCAGTGGTGCGTGTCCCCAGTCTGACCCGACCTGTTCCACCGGTGCCCAGCTGGTCAGCTGCTCCACTCCGGAGCTAGAGCAGTCCGCTCCACCGGTGTCCGGTTCAGCTCCGGTCAGCGGCTCCATTCCGGGTCCAGACGTCAGCCCCTCTCTAGGTTCGGGGTCTCCCACACAAGGGTCCAGACAGGGATCGGTGCATCGTGGGAGGACTGAGAGGGGAAGCTCCGCGTTGAGGTCCAGACCGGTCCAGGGGTGCAACGCGGAGTCAGTAAGGGAGAAGACGTCACGCCCGGAGCCGGAGCCGCCACCGAGGCTGGAAGCCCACCCGGACCCTCCCCTGTTAAGTCAGGTTTGTGCGGCCGGAATCCGCACCTTTGGGGTGGGGGGGTGGGTACTGTCACGCCCTGACTTATAGAACTCTAGTTAGTTTGGTCAGGGTGTGCATGTTTAGTTCGATGTTGTTGTAGATCTATGTTTAGATCTATGTTTCTATATCTACGTTTGGCCGGGTGTGATTCCTAATCAGAGGTAGCTGTCGCTCGTTGTCTCTGATTGGGGATCATACTTAGGCAGCCTGTTTTCCTGCCTGGGTTGTGGGATCTTGTTTGTGTTTCGGTGTGTTTGGCTTGTTTGTGTATAGCCTTCCGACGTCACGTTTCGTTGCCTTTTGTTGTTTTGTCAGTGTTTATCCAGTTTAATAAACATGTTCGCATACCACGCTGCACCTTGGTCTGACCCGTCTCTCAACGTGCGTGACAATATAATTGCCTTAATTTTGTTGGACCCCAGGAAGAGTAGCTGCTGCCTTGCAACAGCTAATGGGGATCCATAATAAATACAAATACAAATATCCAACAACTTCGCACAGCCATTGAAGAGGAGTGGGACAACATTCCACAGGCCACAATCAACAGCCTGATCAACTCTATGCGAAGAAGGGTCACTCTGCATGAGGCAAATGGTGTTCACATCAGATACTGACTGGTTTTCTGATCCACGCCCCTACCTTTTTATTTAAGGTATCTGTCACCAACAGATGCATATATGTATTCCCAGTCGTGAAATCGATAGATTAGGGCCTAATGAACGTATTTCCATTGATTGATTACCTTATATGAACTGTAATTCAGTAATATCTTTGAAATGTTTCTTAAGTGTACATATAGAGTTGTCAATATACTTTATGTAGAATTTAGATAGACACTACCCTCGTCAAAAACAATTATCAAGTGACTCAGACATGCCATGTGTCATTAATTAATGTGTAAGAATAAAACTGTAAAACATCTGCATAAAAAAAATATCAAAGAAATCCAAGGAAGCGCAGACATATGGTGTCCTTCAGTAGCTCTTACAGTGCATTCAGAAAGTATTCAGACATTTTGTTAGGTTACAGCCTTATTCTAAAATGTATTAAATCATTTTTTTCCCTGATCAATTTACACAGGGCAGCACGGCGCTGCACACACAATACCCCATAATGACAAAGCAAAAACAGGTTTTTAGAAATTTTTGCAAAAACTAAAAACAAAAATGGAAATATCACATTTGCGTAAGTATTCAGACCCTTTACTCAGTACTTTGGCAGTACTTTGGCAACGATTACAGCCTTGAGTCTTCTTGGGTATGACGCTACAAGCTTGGCACACCTGTTTTTGGGGAGTTTCTCCCATTCTTCTCTGCAGATCCTCTCAAACTCTGTCAGGTTGGATGGGGAGTGTTGCTGCACAGCTATTTTCAGGTCTCTCCAGAGATGTTCGATCGGGTTCAAGTCCGGGCTCTGGCTGGGCAACTTAAGGACATTCAGAGACTTGTCCCGAAGCCACTCCTGCGTTGTCTTGGCTGTGTGCTTAGGGTCGTTGTCCTGTTGGAAGGTGAACCTTCGCCCCAGTCTGAAGTCCTGAGCGCTATGGAGCAGGTTTTCATCAAGGATCTCTCTGTACTTTGCTCCATCCATCTTTCCCTCAGTCCAGACTAATCTCCCAGTCCTTGCCGCTAAAAAACATCCCCACAGCATCATACTGCCACCACCACTCTTCACCGTAGGGATGGTGCCAGGTTTCCTCCAGACGTGACGCTTGGCATTCAGGCCAAAAAGTTAAATCTTGGTTTCATAAGACCAGAGAATTGTTTCTTATGGTCTAAGAGTCCTTTAGGTGCCTTTTGGCAAACTCCAAGCGGACTGTCATGTGCCTTTTACCTTAGGAGTGGCCTCCTTCTGGTCACTCTACCATAAAGGCCTGATTGGTGGAGTGCTGCAGACATGGTTGTCCTTCTGGAAGGTTCTCCCATCTCCACAGAGGAACTCTGGAGCTCTGTCAGAGTTACCATCGGGTTCTTGGTCACCTCCCTGACCAAGGCCCTTCTCCCCCGATTGCTCAGTTTGGCCAGCTCTAGGAAGAGTCTTGGTGGTTCCAAACTTCTTCAATTTAAGAATGATGGAGGCCACTGTGTTCTTGGGGACCTTCAATGCTGCAGAAATGTTTTGGTCTGAATATTTATGTAAAGAAGGTATTTCTGTTTTTTATTTGCAATTATTTATTTGTTTACTGTTTTTGCTTTGTCACTATGGTGTACTGTGTGCAGATTGAGTAAAAAAATTAATTTAATCCATTTTAGAATAAGGCTGTACATGTGGAAAAAGTCAAGCGGTCTGAATACTTATCGAATGCACTGTATGGGAATGACAAGACTCAAGAACTGAAATACAATGTGATCCATGATCTTACTGATGCTTAAATTTAAGTTAATGTGGTCATACAAATGACAGGTTTTTCATGTGTACATTGGATTATAGTAATCCTACCAATAATAAGGATGTTTTAGAATGTGTGTGTGTGTGTGTGTGTGTGTGTGTTCAGGGTTGTTTATATATCCTGGCTGCAGGTGCTTAGTGATGCTTTTCCCTCATCAATACCCAGCATGCTCTGGAGACATGGCCCTCTGTAGATGCTGACATTGCCTGTTCCCTCCCACCACACACACACACACACACACACACACACACACACACACACACACACACACACACACACACACACACACACACACACACACACACACACACACACACACACACACAACCCCTCTTTTAAATAATTTCCTAGCACCTTAATCACAGCTAAACCTCTAACTGATCAATGACAGATATGAGGAACAACTTGAGCATGCTAACACGGTTGTATTCTTTTCATCTATTTATTGATTGTCTCTTGTTTTATCAGAGATAATATTTTCTCTCTGTCAACAGGCCTCTAGACCCTGGTCGGGTATTAATTAAAATCTAAATACTAAATATTGATTGATACGTTATCAGTGCATAGCAGTTGGTCCGCAGGCTATTGATCCACCCTGTGATTTATTATCATATTTAAGAAAAATCATTTTGTGTGATTATAAGAGGTAATGGACTTTTAGTGAGGGTTGTAATTCTTTTTTGTATCGCGTTTGTTGTGTGGGAGGTGGGAGCCGATTTCTCAATCGCAGTCGGAGATCACCGATATCCTTGGAGCTGCTCTCCCTTCCTCCATGCAGCTCGTTGTGGGCCGAGGCTTGCACAAGAGAAAGATCCTGGCTGTGTCATTGGGAATAATGGGTATTGGGATTACCTCTTTAATCACAACAAAGATTAACAGATGGTATGAGAGCAGTTATTAACAAACATCTTGCACTCATCAAATCAATAAGTTGATTTGTAATCAGGTTGTTGGTGGGTGCAGGTGGAAAAGGGAGCCGGGGCTGTTCCCAGTGAAAGATCCTGGCAATCAGAGGCTTCTGTGTAGCAATTACCTCTCAGCAAAATAGGTGCTCTTCCTCTTCATTCTGGCAGGCCTCCAAAACACAAGACAGACAGATAGGAACATGGAACATTAACACACCGACACATGCACTGCATGAGTAACCCTGTTTCTTAAACACCTCTGATGCTATGTTTGATTTATACATTTCCATGTCAGTGTTTTAATTTTCAAAAAAACTTATGACATTGTGAAGTGCCCTGTGATATATGAGACTGGTGTCTCTATGTTCTTAGAAAACATCTTATCAAAAAATAAAGGCAAATACTGAATGTTTCTGTGAGGAGCTTATGTTTTGTTTTAGGTAACATTACAATAGATTTGAAAGACGGGGACTCAACAGCCAAGTGTTAGAAGTGATACTGGATTACACTCTCCAGGGAACGAGATAGTAGAGAGAGCGTAGAGAGAGTAGAGAGAGAGAGAGAGAGAGAGAGAGAGAGAGAGAGAGAGAGAGAGAGAGAGAGAGAGAGAGAGAGAGAGAGAGAGAGAGAGAGAGAGAGAGAAAGAAAGAAAGAAAGAAAGAAAGAAAGAAAGAAAGAAAGAAAGAAAGAAAGAAAGAAAGAAAGAAAGAAAGAAAGAAAGAAAGAAAGAAAGAAAGAAAGAAAGAAAGAGGTAGCAGACTGGGGACCTGGCAAACCCAGACATGAATTCAACAAGTCGAGGACTACTTACACAAAGCTGTTACCAGCCGCAGCCACAGTGACCTGGGCTTTAGCTCCATCATTTTAATAAGCCTTTTGATTCATATACACCACGTTATTCTAATTGATGCTGTCTCTTTATCATGGTAATGCTCTGCTCTGCCTTTTCACATGCAGAATCCACAGTCCTGTCTGCAGCACTTTTTGTTGTTGTTGTTTTTGTGTTACTGCATGCTGCACACATGAATTTCAGACACAAAAATGTCCATATAAGGGAAAAAAACGTTTTTTGAATAGAGACCGTTTTGTTCTCTCTGTGAGAGTTCTGAATACATCTCTTTTTTGTATTGTATTATTCTCGATAATTATGTTATGTCTCATGCTTGTACAGACTACAACTATTTTATTTTTCTCTGTTGGGTCTGACTCAGGGAGAGGTAGATGCAAATCAGTAAAAAGGAGAAATTGAAGAAACCAATTCTGTCAAACTGCCAATTTTCTCCATCTAAGATATTTGTAATACGCAATGTTCAATGATTTATGCGGATTAGTCCCATGGCCTTTAGCATTTCACTTTGGTGAGCAACACATTTTTTCTCTCTATTCACTGGCTTCCAGACTACACATTTGTTCACATTGAGTAGTATCAGCTTAAGTTACTTTTTGCTTCTGCTTTTAGGGCACCCAAGGGCTGCCGAGCTTTCGAGCCTTTCAATAGACCCTACTTGTTTGTATTGAAACCCACCTCCGTGGTAGAGACCAAGGGGGTTAAATTAAATATGGCTGATGCCAGATAAGGTAATGTGGATTGAAAGGAAACAGTCATTGGAGGAGAGATTGCAGAAACACACATTTTCCACCTTAGCGGATTGGTGCATTCATTACAACAAGAACTAACTACTTATGTTTAAAGAATCTATGTGGGCAATCTCTCTCCTTCTTTCTCTCTTTCACACTCGTTCTCAAACACCACACACACGCACACATGCATGCACGCAAACTCGCACACACACACACAAGCGTGTGCACACATACACGATGTTAACCCTTATCCTCTATAAACAATGACTTTACATTTTGTGATATTCATTTCGAATAAAACACATGCAACACAGGGCGGCTGGTTAGTTAAGTCACCTGAATACTATCCGTCCCTCCCTACACTGTCAGATATGCACTTACCAGGATTAATGGTGCCAAAACAATGACAGTTCGAGGTAACTGATGCTATTTAAAAATTCAAAGGCCTCTATTGAACAGACAATGTGGCACACATATCACTGGTCTAGAGAGCCCAGATCCCTGCCCCCAATGGTCTGCCTCCTCTCCAACACAGTCTCTCAGCCTCACTATCTTAGACCACTATAATTACATCTCTTATGCTAACATGCCTCTCTTATGCTAGACGCCTCAGATTTAAGTTGGGTACGTTTAGCATCACTTACTGTATATGAACTTACGTTAAAATTATGAACAGGAAATTGTCACTATACTGAATGTTGGTGTATAAAACATCAACTGTCATTTTCTATAAGTCCCTCTTCGTTATGTCCCATCTCTTAATATCGATAAATTCATTGTTTATTAAACAAACAATCGTACATTGATTTATAATGTCCTTGTCAATTGTTGTCGAAAATACACTTACATATTAAAGACTCAAACTCACAAACTACTTTAGATGTGTGCGCATGCACACAAGCATACACAGAAAAATACACAGACGAAAACGCAGGGAGACACACATAAGCACGCACCCGGTGTCACTTGTCGAGTGGTTAATATTTTTCCAAGGTCAGGCCTGGCAAGGAATTCCAATGCAATTAAGTGTCATCAGTGAGGCTTTAGCCCTTTTCTGCTCATTGTTCTTGGAAATGGCATTAGAGCCACAGCTGACCAGACCAAGGCCTCGGAACTAGATGCTGCACAACCTCTCCACCACACCAGCTATGTTCCTTCAACCCTGGATATATCCAACGGCCACCTCTACCACACACACAGACTCCATACACACGTATGCATGCACACATGCACAGATGTGTACACACACGTAAGCACCCACTTGCACACACACACACACACACACACACCCATGCAGGCACACACACACACACCCGCACACACAAACACTCACTAACACACACAAAAACACATTATGAGAATGCATTATGAGAATTGCAGTAAAATAGTTATTAAATTCAGTTATAAAGGTGCACTAGTGTCTTTAACGCAGTCTTATCTTTTGTAGACACTGCATGAGAATCTCACTACCACTGAAAGCTTTGGATCCAATAAGATCTCACGGTCTGACTTCATCTCCCGACGTTCTGGGACAAATGTCGAGTTATGACGTGGTTTCTGACTTAATCTCCCGACATTCTGGGACAATTGTCGAGTTTTGACGTGGTTAAGTTAGTGGCGTAGCGGTCTAAGGCACTGCATCTCAGTGCTAGAGGCGTCACTAAAAGACCCTGGTTCAATTCCAGGCCATATCACAATCTGGCTGTGATTGGAAGTCCCATAGGGCGGGGGCGCACACTTGGCCCAGCGTTGTCCGGGCTTGTCCGGGGTAGGCCGTCATTGTAAAAAATAATTTGTTCTTAACTAACTTGCCTTGTTAAATAAAGGTTCATTTAAAACATGTTTAGGCATTAATTCCGACTGGTTAAGTTAAGGGCTAAGGTTTGGGATAGGGTTAAACAGAAACAACTTGACGGTTAAGTGTATGCATTCATTCTGAATGGTTAAAGGAGACAGGCAAAGGTCTCCACAAAAAGCATAACACTAAATAATAATACTCATTTAGGCTTCATTAAATAAGCCTCAACAACATTTTTGTCTATGACTACATTTTAGCTGTAGTTTCTACTTTTTTGTGAAGATGTCATTTTCTGGCCATAGATTTCAAGGATTACATCATTTGAGGGCAAAAATATAAGAATAATGACTTACTGCAAGGAACACAAGCTAGAGACAAGGCTTTTATAAGTCATTTTCTGGATCAGAAATGAAACAAATGATACTGACATGATATGAGAAGACACTTGTATATCTGGGAAATAAACGTATGTCAATAATAATTACTAATATGCAAATAATGAGATATGATCTAGCTAGTTATCTAGCAATAGCCAGACAGTGTATTTTAATTGATAAGACTTGTTGGATGACACAAAACATGTACACTGAACTAAAATATAAACTCAACATGTAAAGTGTTGGTCGCATGTTTCATGAGTTGATATAAAAGATCCCCGAAATTTTCCATATGCACGAAAAGCTTATTTATCTCAAATGTTGTGCACAAATTTGTTTACATCCCTGTTCATGAGCATTTCTCCTTTGCCAAGATAATCCATCCATCCACTCTAAAATGTGCAGTTTTGTCACACAACACAATGCCACAGATGTCTCAAGTTTTGAGGGAGCAAGCAATTATCATGCTGACTGCCGGAATATCCACCAGAGCTGTTGCCAGAGAATTGAATGTTCATTTCTCTAACATAAGCCGCCTCCAGCATCGTTTTAGAGAATTTGGCAGTACGTCCAAGGACCTCCACATCCGGCTTCTTCACCTGCGGGATCTACTGAGACCAGCCACCCAGACAGCTGATGAAACTGTGGGTTTGCACAACAGAATAATTACCGCACAAACTGTCAAAAAACGTCTTAGGGAAGCTAATTTACATGCTCATCGTCCTCACCAGGGTCTGAACCTGATTGCATTTCGGCATTGTAACCGACTTCAGTGGGCAAATGCTCATCTTTGATGACCACTTGCATGCTGAAGAAGTGTGCTCTTCACAGATTAATCCCAGTTTAAACGTCACCTGACAGATGGCAGACAGCCTGCATGTCGTCATGTGGGTGAGCAGTTTGCTGATGTCAACGTTGTGAACAGAGTACCCATGGTGGCGGTGGGGTTATGGTATGGGCAGGCATAAGCTACGGAAAATGAACAATTGCATTTTATTGATGGCAATTTGAATGCACAGAGATACTGTGACGAGATCCTGAGGCCCATTGTCGTGCCATTCATCCGCCGCCATCACTTCATGTTTCAGCATGATAATGCACAGCCCCATGTCGCAAGGATCTGTACACAATTCCTGGAAGCTGAAAATGTCCCAGTTCTTCCTTGGCCTGCATTCTCACCAGACATGTAACCCATAGAGCATGTTTGGGATGCTCTGGATATACGTGTACGACAGCGTGTTCCAGTTCCCGCCAATATCCAGCAACTTCGCACAGCCATTGAAGAGGAGTGGGACAACATTCCACAGGCCACAATCAACAACCTGATCAACTCTATGCGAAGGAGATGTGTTGCGCTGCATGAGGTAAATGGTGGTCACACCAGATACTGGCTGTTTTTCTGATCCACACCCCTTCCTTTTTTTTAAGGTATCTGTGACCAACAGATGCATATCTGTATTCCCAGTCATGTGAAATCCGTAGATTCGGGCCTAATGAATTTATTTCAATTGACTGATTTCCTTATATGAACTGTAACTCAGTAAAATCCTTGAAATTGTTACATGTTGCGTTTATATTTTTGTTTAGTATAATGAATGTTAGCTAGCTACACTGGCTGCAGCCATTGGTGCTGCAGCCAGCAAGCTAACTAGCTAACCAAAATGTGGCTAACTACCACATGACCATACATAGCTAGCTAGTCCCTTTCTGACAATTGCACTGTGGACACAAGGTTAGCTAGCTGGATTGCTAGCTAATAAACGTTAGCTAGCCCAAGTGTGGCTTAGCTAGCCAAGAACATCCATGATCATGATCTCCCCTGGTGAATTTGCTTTGAAAAGCATTTTCTCAATCACAAATACTCTTACCACTTTGAGCTGTCTATAAATAAATATAACCGTAAACAGTAGACATTTCAAGTGATTTATTATAGTTAGCTAGACAGCGTCTTCAATGTCTTGTCATTCTGCAGCATATATCCGACCGACCACGAATGTCACAGTGCAGCACTAGTGAAAATTGAAAACTACTTTTAAATGCTGGCACCGGATTATTCCCTGACTGGAATAGCTGGATCAAATGTAAAATGTGAAATAGAGTTCCGATTATTTTCTCAACAGTACAATATCGAGCAGGTGAGCAGATTGTGCACTAAAATTCGATAACTTCTAACCATCATTTTCAAGCATTCCAAAGGAACATGTTGACAAGTAGCCATGCATTTTATGATGTATTTAGCTGTTGTATAAAGAAAGGTTTGGAAAAACAGGGAAACCTTTGCCTGTGACCTTTAAGTTAAGGGCTAAGGTTTGGAATAGGTTTTACAACAAGAAAACTAAAAACGAGTACTTAACAATGTATGCTCGCGGCTTGCTAGAGTGTTTTTATGAAAGAAAATGCCCCTAGTGGCCATTATTAGCGTAATCTCCTGATGTTCTGGGGACCTGGATGAACGTTTAATTCTACCGTGGATCTGGGGTGACCAGACCACTTTCATTCATACCTACAGTATCTCTCCAGCCTGTCAACGCAACAGCACCCCACTCTTCTCACTGTATAAACGTTTTTTTTTTTTTTTATAACTTATTCTGGCTGCACTCGGTGTGTGTGTGTGTGTGTGTGTGTGTGTGTGTGTGTGTGTGTGTGTGTGTGTGTGTGTGTGTGTGTGTGTGTGTGTGTGTGTGTGTGTGTGAGTGCGTGTGTGTGTGTGTGTGTGTGTGCGTGCATGTGTGTGTATGTGCGCATGTGTTGATACTCGGCTATCTCTTTACGTCACGAGCACAGATCGTAGCTGCCCCCACACACGCTCACACATATACAAACTACTTTATCTTAAAAGAGATGCTCCTGATTTCATGCCTGCGAAACTCACAACATGATTTCATATTCAGTCACTTGTCACTGACATTCCAGACCACAATTTCCAATAGAAAAACAGAGAAAGGCATAAAGAATCAAGAAAAATATTTCTGAAAACATGTACTATATCTTTCAATTTGATTTTCTGTAGTAATGCCAGAATTTGACATGGATTCTAAGCAATTACAATAAGTACATTGTGAAAAGATAAAAACACAACTATGTCACTCGTCTAAATGTGGTGAAAATATACAGGATATAGTATGTTAGTGCACTGATTGAACTAGGGCCTAAGTGATCCAGACTACAGTAGCAGGGAGCAGTGTTCACTAGGATGGCGAAACGTTCTGGAGTGTGAGAGATTAAAGTATGGTACAGACTTGGTTGGTTCATCCTAGAGGATTTGAGATTAAAGTTGGTCTAAGAGAGTCTAGAAGAGGCCCATCATTCTAGAGGAGGATTTATTCAAGTTTAGCACTGACTAAGGGAACATTGACTACTCCCATTTCAGTTGGCTGAGTTGAACTTTCTCAGTCAAGAGTATAGTCCGAGTCAGGGTTGGGGTCAATTCCATTTCAATTCCAGTAAATTCAGAAAGTAAACCAAATTCAAATTCTAAACATTCCTCATTGAAAAGCATTGAAGAGAATTTGAATTTCTGTGTACTTCCGAATTGACTGGAATTGAAATGGAATTGATCCCAACCCTGGTAATCTGCCATAGCCCTGACCCCTTGGACAAGGATCAGAATCACACTATGATGAAACTGACACATGGCATTAGATGACATTACATGCCACAGGAAGAACACAATCAAGTGACCGGTATAACCTTTTCACACTAGACTCTCCTCTCTTTCCACGTTCCTTCTAAAAACTGCTCTTCTTTCTACCTCTGTGTCAGTGACTCTGATCATCCCTGCATGTTCTTTGCCATCCTCTTTTGCTCTACCCTTCTCTGTTTGGCTTTCACTATTCTCACCATCTCCCAACCCCCACAAAAAATATCCTCTCTATTTTGCCATCTCATTCATACTGCATCTCTGTCTTCAGGGGCGCTTCATCTCTTGTTTCCCCCACACATGCCACAATATTGTCTGACACTGACAGATCCACCAAATATGTTTTGTTTGTGTGCTGAGCTGGTAACACAGGGGTCCTGTCAATGCGTCAGGTTGCATTTGGTGCGCTGTTTTTCACAACCAATTTGACACGTTGTTCTTTCTCGGAAACGATGAACATTTCACTGTGTCTCCTGTGCCAACTCAAAGTCCAATAACACCCAAGCTACAAATTTAATTACAGTAGCAGATTAAATTGGTCAATTCAATTCATTTTAATTAGGCTTGATTGGGCCAGTCAGATGGAATTCTACTCATCTCCTGTACAAGACCTCAGTTTAATTTTAGTTAATCTTGCCTAATTTGAAACGGGGTAAACATGTCGTAACAAACTCACCACGCAGTTTTGTGTCAAATCACTTAATACTGATTATGCTTTAACATCTGATATGTAAACAGACAATATTGTTAATATCAATGCAAGGATCTGGCACAGGTGTGTGTGTGTGTGTAATATATACAGTCCCAGTCAAAAGTTTGGACACACCTACTTATTCCAGGGGTTTTCTTTATTTTTGCTATTTTCTACATTGTAGAATAATAGTGAAGACATCAAAACTATGAAATAACACATATGCAATCATGTAGTAATGAAAAAAGTGTTAATCAAATCAAAATATATAGTATATTTGAGATTCTTCAAAGTAGCTACCCTTTGCCTTGATGACAGCTTTGCACACTCTTGGCATTTTCTCAACCAGCACATAAGGAATGTTTTTGAAGGAGTTCCCACATATGCTAAGCACTTTTCCACATTTTGTTACGTTACAGCCTTATTCTAAAATTGATTAAATCGTTTTTTCCCCTCATCAATCTACACACAATACCCATAATGACAAAGCAAAAACCGTTTTTTAGATTTTTTTGCAAATGTATTAAAAATAAAAAAACTGAAATATAACATTTACATAAGTATTCAGACCCTTTACTCAGTACTTTGTTGAAACACCTTTGGCAGCGTTTATAGCCTTGAGTCTTCTTGGGTATGATGCTACAAGCTAGGCACACCTGTATTTGGGAGTTTCTCCCATTCTTCTCTGCAGATCCTCTCAAGTTGGATGGGGAACGTCGCTGCACAGCTATTTTCAGGTCTCTCCAGAGATGTTCGATCGGGATCAAGACTGGGCTCTGGCTGGGCCACTCAAGGACATTCAAAGACTTGTCCCGAAGCCATCCTTGCGTTATCTTGGCTGTGTGCTTAGGGTCGTTGTCCAGTTGGAAGGTGAACCTTCGCCCCAGTCTGAGGTCCTGAGCACTCTGGAGCAGGTTTCCATCAAGAATCTCTCTGTACTATGCTCCGTTCATCTTTGTCTCAATCCTGACTAGTCTCTCAGTCCTGCCGCTGAAAAACATCCCCACAGCATGATGCTGCCACCACCATGCTTCACCGTAGGGATGGTGCCAGGTTTCCTCCAGACGTGACGCTTGTCATTCAGGCCAAAGAGTTCCATCTTGGTTTCATCAGACCAGATAATCTTGTTTATCATGGTCTGAGAGTCTTTAGGTGCCTTTTGGCAAACTAGCAGGCTGTTATGTGCCTTTTACTGAGAAGTGGGTCCGTCTGGCCAGTCTACCATAAAGGACTGATTGGTGGAGTGCTGCAGAGATGGTTGTCCTTCTGGAAGGTTCTCCCATCTCCACAGAGGAATTCTGGAGCTCTGTCAGAGTGACCATTGGGTTCTTGGTCACCTCCCTGACCAAGGCCCTTCTCCCCCAATATATACAGTGCCTTCGGAAAGTATTCAGACCCCTTGACTTCTTTCACATTTTGCTACGTTACAGCCTTATTCTGAAATGGATAAAACATTTAACAAAATACTCAGCAATCTACACACAATACCCCATAATGACAAAGCAAAACAGGTTTTTAGATATTTTTGCAGATTTAGTCAAACAAAAAAACAGAAATACCTTATTTACATAAGTATGGGGAGCGTTTTTGCTTTATCATTATGGGGTACTGTGTGTAGATTGATGAGGGGGAAAAAACTATTGTAGAATAAGACTGTAAAGTAACAGAATGTGGAAAATGTCAAGAGGTCTGAATACTTTCCCGAAGGCACATATATTTGTGCGTGGTGGGTGTGTGTCTGTGTGTGTTTGTGTACGCTTGC
>NW_025535421.1:0-99104 GCF_020615455.1 Coregonus clupeaformis | reverse complement strand
TCAAAGTATCCCAATCTGTAACGATCCCGGCAGTCTGAGTCGGGTCCTGTCTGTGGACTAGTTTTTCTGCTCGTGATCTCCAGTTTCCCGAGGGTTCTGGAACCGCTCCGGGGAGCTCTCTTGATTTCCGCACCTGCATCCCATCAGCAATCTGCACACCTGGTCCTGATCATCACCCTTCTTAGGCTCTGGCCTAACATCCATTCCCTGCCGGATCGTTAGCCATGAACAGTAGGTTTACCAGAGTATCAGTCTTAGAGCTTCTAGCGTTAGTTTTGTTGTTTTGCACCTTGTTGGTTTGTTGTTTACTTACCTCCGTTTTGTTCCATCTGCAGTCACTCGTCCGGAACCTTCATCCAACCTCTGCCTGGTGGTCGGCGGCTGCCGAGCCAGGATTGGATCAACCACTGCACCCCCAACAACTAATCAACGCCGCCCGCTCTGTTCCCTGGATTATTCAGCATCACTCTTGACTTTGTAAATAAACACTCACCTTCGTTTCAACTTACCTTGTCCTGGTCTGCTTCTGGGTTCTGGCTTTTGTAACTCGTGACAGAACGATCCGGCCAATGAACCCAGCGGACCTGGACTCTGTTCGCCATGCCATTACCCATCAGGAGAAGATGTTGGGCCATCATAGCACGGAGCTACAGGAGATCGCGTTGGCAGTTCGGAACCTTTCTACCGGTCTGACGGAGGTCCAGAACCAGCGCAAGTTTCCGGTGGAGGATCCACTACCGGTTTCACCCATCTCGCCTGCCGCGTCTGGAGCGGTGTCCTTCCGTGAGCCCAAGGTTCCGACGCCGGATAAATATGAGGGGGAGCTGGGAAGATGCCGTTCTTTCCTTATGCAGTGTGGGTTAGTGTTCGATCTACAGCCCTACTCTTATGCCACAGACAAGGCTAGGATAGCCTTTGTGATTGAGTTGCTGCGTGGTCGAGCGCTGGAGTGGGCTTCAGCCGTTTGGGAACGACAAGACCCCTGCATGGCTTCATACCAGGGGTTCACGGCCGAGCTGAGGAAGCTTTTCGACCATTCCGTCCGAGGGGGGGACGCAGCTAGGCGCCTGTTTTCGCTTCACCAAGGAACTTCGCAGCGTGGCCGACTTCGTGATCGAGTTCAAGACGTTGGCTGTGGAGAGTGGGTGGAATGAGGAGTCTCTGCAAGCGGCCTTTTACCAGGGTCTGTCGGAGCAGCTCAAGGATGAGTTGATCTCCTATCCGGAGCCTAGTGACCTGGACAGCTTGGTAGCCTTGTCTATTCGGGTGGATAATCGAGTCCGAGAGCGAAGGAGGGAGAAGCAATGGGGTCCGTCCAATCGATCAGCTTCTCAGGTTCCAGTCGGGTCGGGGATTGGACCAGAATACGTCGATCATCGTCCACCACACAGGATTAGTGGAGAGGTCCTGTCTCCCGATTCGGAACCAATGCAAGTAGGGCGGCACGGGTTAACCAAGGAGGAACGCCAACTCAGACGTAGGACTAACTGTTGCCTCTACTGTGGTGGTTCGGGACATTACCTCGCCACCTGTTCCCGGCGGTCGTCAAACTGCGCGGCTCGCTAAAGTTGGGAGGACTTTTAGCGAGCCAGTTTCGACCTCTCAATACCTCTGTCAGACCCCGTTTCCCGGCTACCCTTGTGAACAGGAATCAGAGCTTAGCGATTAACGCTTTTATCGATTCAGGTGCCGATGGAAGCTTTCTTGATGCCGAGTTGGTGGAACAGCTGGGGCTTTCCAAGGAGCAATTGCCGGAAGCCATTAGGCGACCACTCTGAACGGCAGTAGTCTGGCACGTATCACGATGAGGACTGAACCGGTTAAGATGCTGTTGTCGGGGAATCATTCGGAGATGATTTCATTCTTCATTCTGCCGTCTTCCCATGTTCCTCTGGTCCTTGGATACCCCTGGCTGAAGGAACACAATCCCACGTTCGATTGGGTGACGGGCAAGGTAACGAGTTGGAGCCTTGATTGTCATGCTAACTGTCTCAAGACTGCCTGTCCCCATTCGGTTCCCAGTCAGGTGATTGAGGCTAAACCCCCAGATTTGTCCCTGGTTCCCGAGACATATCACGATTTGGGGGAAGTGTTCAGTAAGCAGAAGGCTCTGTCACTCCCCTCCCCACCGACCATATGATTGTGCCATCAACCTGTTCCCTGGAGCTGTCTACCCCAAGGGAAGGTTATACAGTATCTCCCGCCCTGAACGTGAGGCTTTGGAGACCTACATCAAGGAGTCCCTAGCTGCTGGTCTCGTTCGTCCCTCGTCATCACCCCCTGGGGGCAGGATTCTTCTTTGTGGGTAAGAAGGATGGCTCTCTTCGACCGTGTATTGATTATCGGGGGTTGAATGACATCACGGTCAAGAACAAGTATCCCCTGCCCTTGATGAGTTCTGCCTTCGACTCCTTACAGGGTGCTACGGTGTTCACCAAGCTAGACCTACGCAATGCGTATCACATGGTCCGGATCAGAGAGGGAGACGAGTGGTTGACGGGTTTCAATACACCGATGGGTCACTTCGAGTATCAGGTGATGCCGTTTGGACTGACCAATGCTCCAGCGGTATTCCAGAGTATGGTGAACGACGTCCTGAGAGATATGATCGGTCTCTTTGTGTTTGTTTATCTGGATGACATTCTGATCTTCTCGAAGGAACCTTCCGACCACGTCCAGCATGTCCGGCAGGTTCTGCAGCGATTGTTGGAGAATCGCCTGTTCGTGAAGGCCGAGAAGTGCGAGTTTCAAGCCCACACGACATCCTTTCTCGGGTACATCATCTCCAGGGGAGAGATTAGGATGGACCAGGAGAAGGTTAGAGCGGTTCTGGAATGGGCCCAGCCCGGTACGAGATTGCAGCTCCAGAGATTTTTGGGGTTTGCGAATTTCTACCGCAGATTCATCCGGGATTACAGCCGTGTGGCCGCCCGTTAACTGCCTTGACTTCCAGTATCAGGAGCTTCAAGTGGAATCCGGAGGCGGATCGAGCGTTTCTGGATTTGAAGAGGCGATTCACCAACGCACCGATTCTCTCTCAACCGGACACGGCCCGTCAGTTCGTCGTTGAAGTGGACGGCGTCTGATGTGGGAGTTGGCGCCATCCTGTCGCAGCGATGCTCCACGGACAGTAAACTCCATCCCTGCGCCTACTACTCTCGTCGCCTTTCGCCTGCGGAGAGGAATTACGATGTGGGTAACCGGGAGCTTCTCGCGGTGAAACTTGCCTTGGAGGAGTGGCGCCACTGGTTGGAGGGGCGGAGCAACCGTTTATTGTCTGGACTGACCACAAGAATCTTGCTTACGTGCAATCGGCTAGACGTCTCAACTCCCGTCAGGCCAGGTGGTCGTTGTTTTTCGGACGATTCAATTTTTCCCTGACGTTCCGACCTGGATCTAAGAACGGCAAGGCGGACGCCTTGTCTCGGATGTTCTCCAAGACGGAGGAGAGTGGGTCCAAGACCGAGACAATTCTCCCCCGGAACTGCGTCGTGGGAGCTGTTAGGTGGAAGATTGAGGAGGAGGTGATGGCGGCCCTTCGGACGCAGCCCGGTCCCGGTAACGGGTCCACCCGGTCGGTTGTTTGTGCCTGAGTCGGTTCGTCCTGCGGTCCTCAAATGGTCCCACGCCAGCAAGATGGCTTGTCACCCTGGCGTGGCTCGGACGATGGCGTTTCTTCGCAGACGTTTTTGGTGGCCTGCCATGGCCGAGGATACTCGGGGTTATGTTGCTGCCTGTCCAGTGTGTGCGCAGAATAAGAGTACCAATCGGCCCAGCTCTGGACTACTTCACCCCCTTCCTATTCCCCGGCGACCATGGTCGCATCTGGCCCCTGGACTTTGTCACTGGGTTGCCCGCTTCTGAGGGGAACACGGTCGTTCTGACTATCGTGGACAGATTCAGCAAGTTCGCCCACTTTGTGCCAATTGCCAAGCTTCCCTCTGCCTCGGAGACGTCCGAGATCCTGGTTAGGGAGGTTTTCAGGGTCCACGGTTTGCCCAGTGATATCGTTTCCGACCGTGGCCCTCAGTTTACCTCTGCTGTCTGGAAGTCCTTCTGTTTGGCCATTGGAGCTACAGTCAGTCTCACATCTGGTTTTCACCCCCAATCTAATGGTCAGGCGGAGAGAGCCAACCAGAAGATGGAATCCACGCTACGCTGCCTGGCCTCTTCCAACCCCACCTCCTGGGTCTCTCAGTTGCCTTGGGTTGAGTATGCCCACAATACTCTCCCCTACATCTGCCACTGGGATGTCTCCCTTACAGTGCCTGTATGGCTACCAACCTCCCTTGTTCCCTTCTCAGGAGAAGGAGCTCTCAGTGCCTTCTGTTCAGGCCCATATTCGTCGTTGCCACCGGACCTGGCATCGGGCCAGAAAGGCACTCCTTAGAGTTTCGGACCGGTATCAGCTCCAGGCGAATCGTCGCCGGATCCCCGCTCCCACTTATACCATCGGAGATAGGGTCTGGTTGGCCACACGGGATCTTCCTTTACGGACTGAGTCTAGGAAGTTGTTACCGAAGTTCATTGGTCCGTTTGTGGTGGAGAAGGTGATCAATCCGGTGGCAGTTCGACTCAAACTCCCGAGGACGCTCAGAGTCCATCCCACCTTTCATGTCTCCTGCCTCAAGCCTGTTTTCCTCAGTCCTCTGTTGCCTCCTCCGCCTCCTCCTCCTCCTCCTCGGATGATCGGAGGTGGTCCTGCCTACACGGTGCGACGCATCATGGATTCCAGACGGCGGGGCCGGGGTTTCCAGTATCTCGTGGACTGGGAGGGGTATGGTCCTGAAGAGAGGAGTTGGATTCCGCGGCGACAGATCCTAGATGCTGACCTCATCCGTGACTTCTACCGCCTCCATCCTGGCGCTCCGGGGAGTCCGCCCGGTGGCGTTCGTCGGAGGGGGTACTGTAACGATCCCGGCAGTCTGAGTCGGGTCCTGTCTGTGGACTCGTTTTTCTGCTCGTGATCTCCAGTTTCCCGAGGGTTCTGGAGCGCTCCGGGGAGCTCTCTTGATTTCCGCACCTGCATCCCATCAGCAATCTGCACACCTGGTCCTGATCATCACCCTTCTTAGGCTCTGGCCTAACATCCATTCCCTGCCGGATCGTTAGCCATGAACAGTAGGTTTACCAGAGTATCAGTCTTAGAGCTTCTAGCGTTAGTTTTGTTGTTTTGCACCTTGTTGGTTTGTTGTTTACTTACCTCCGTTTTGTTCCATCTGCAGTCACTCGTCCGGAACCTTCATCCAACCTCTGCCTGGTGGTCGGCGGCTGCCGAGCCAGGATTGGATCAACCACTGCACCCCCAACAACTAATCAACGCCGCCCGCTCTGTTCCCTGGATTATTCAGCATCACTCTTGACTTTGTAAATAAACACTCACCTTCGTTTCAACTTACCTTGTCCTGGTCTGCTTCTGGGTTCTGGCTTTGTAACTCGTGACACAATCATGTTAACATAATGGACACTACTAACGACACTTCTAAGACGATGTTTGGGTTCAGAGCACCAGATGTCGTTTAGATACCCAGACATGTGTGTTTGTGTGTATCTGTGTGTGTAATGTGATGACTGCTTCCAGACTGATAGTTAATCTGCACCTCCATCGTTTCAGGGGAGGATTATTAAGTAATGTCTCTCCCTCAGCAAGAGCAAGAGAAGAACATAATTTCTGCTGTTTTGTTTATTATTATTTTTATTTTTTTAAATTCATGGGGCAAATCTTAACTTCCACTTACTGTAAGTCAAATGTTCACTTAGTCATGCATTGATGTCAATAGAGACTAGGAGAAAATGTGACTTAGGTGGAAGTTAGATTTCGCCCCCTGCACATCGTCACATATGATTTAATCTCGCCTACCAGCCGGCTCTCTCTCTGTCGAGACGTATGGTTTCAGAGCGCCTTGAATGGTAGTCTATGGCAGTAGCGGCAAAAACATCTAACAGGTTGTAATTGGCTGATCTGAAGTAATGGGCTAAATAAGGAAGTGAGTTCGGGAATTCGGAAAGTATGCATCTAAGGAATTGTTTTCACATATAAACTTTATATGCCGAACTCAATCAACTGGGCTCTCCAAAAATAATATGGTCGCTGTGATTTTATTTTGATTGTCGATTTTCGTAAATGTTCAAAGTCACATCTAATACAGCCGTAGCTTGCTCCCTCTCCTGCATCAATTTTAAATTACATTTGAGTCATTTAGCAGATGCTCTTATCCAGAGCGACTTACAGTTAGTGAATACATTATTTTTAATACTGGCCACCCGTGGGAATCGAACCCACAACACTGCCGTTGCAAACTGAGCTACATCCCTGCCGGCCATTCCCTCCCCTAGCCTGTGCCAATTTTTCACCACCCCATGGGTCTCCCGGTCACAGCCTGGATTCAAACCAGGATCTCTAGTGGCACAGCTAACACTGCGATGCAGTGCCTTAGACCACTGCGCCACTCGGGAGGTCACACCACACTCCTTTCAAGTCCCACTTTGAGGCACAGTGTTACCAAGCTCTATGTGCCAGCAATTCGAGCCTGTGTTACCAAGCTCTACGTGTCAGCATTTCGAGCCTGTGGACAAGGTTACATATGATTGTTTTGGCAGCATGGTTTGTTTTTACAGTGAGCAGGAAATATACTCCATGTTACGATATTGTTTTATGAAAAAAAATGTTAGCCACTAAAGAGGGATATCCCTGTAACAGAAGGAAGGATAAAAAAACAGACGAAGAGGGCATTGCTCATTCTGGATGCAGTTTTCCTCCTGCAATGTCTCAGAGGCATTTAGACTGGTACATCCATTCTACTCAGTCAGCACACAAACACTCACAGCATCCTGGACTACACTTGACTGGAGACTGACTATTTACCAGAGCAAATAGGAAAACAAAACACACATTCACAGGCAGCAATAATAGGGGGTTTCCATTATCAAGATAGTCCAGTAGATAAGCACTGCCTTTTTTCCCTATCATGTGTATCACATGAACAACGTATTCACTGTGCTAGAATGGGAGGAATGACACTGTCATAGCACAAGTCAGTAGCTCTCTGAGTGACGGCTGTGATGTGTAGGGAGAGGAGCGAGATGACAGGGAGGAAGGGACAGAGGGAGAGAGGGGAGACAGAGACAGAATATGAATGAGAGAGGATATTTTACAATGTCTGGAGATTCCACAGCTTTGAGTTCCTAGGGTCATATATTTTCTCCAATTCCAGTTTCTCCAAGACACAATGAGGAACTAGAGCATTTCAGTAACCCACAGGTTTTGTTTTGGAATCGCATGAGGCACCAATTTACTGTCAGGTAGATTTGCTGAATCATGCTTGGAATGTAGAGGACCCACACCAAAGTGCAGCTGGCTCTGGTAGAAGTGTGCTGTGTCTGTGAAGGTATCCCCAAAATAAGGACCAACCTAGTATCAAACTTGCTAAAAAGCTAATGCCACAATATGGGACAGACACTCTATGTGACTCCAGTATCAGACATCGGCAGAGAGCCAGCCAAGGCGTTTTGTGCCAGACGGTCTCAATGAGCTTGTTAAAATTTTGCTACTTGGACATTCCAGAGTTTCGACAGTAACAAATACACCTTGGAGTCAAGCCTCGATTGGATGACTGTCATTTTCCCTGATGGCTTCAAAGAACCTTGCAGCATGTCCTGAAAATAGCATTATGTCTTTGCTTTCTCATGCTTAGATGTGTGTGCTTAATATTTTAATTAAACTGGCCCAGTAAGAGGATTATGACATGATGAGTGTGTTCTCGCTCAGATGCACTTCAGTCTTCCTCCTGAACTCAATAATTAGACTTAGAGTTTACTGACAGGGAAATTTGGCAATGAGAAACATGTCTTTCAATGTTTTGACCCTTTCTAATATGGAGCGATGCCACCACATCCTCTCTGGCTAGGTGAGGTGGCTCTGTTTGGTTCTGAAATGCAGTCTCATGAGTAGCTGTCATGTTCATTATAATGTGGACCAAGCATTGCCCTTCCCGATTCCACGAAATAAAAAAGGGAAGAGTGGTGCGTGCATATGTATTCACCCCCTTTGCTATGAAGCCCCTAAATAAGATCTGGTGCTACCAATTACCTTCAGAAGTCACATAATTAGTTAAACAAAGTCCACCTGTGTGCAATCTAAGTGTCACATGATCTGTCACATGATCCCAGAATATATACACCTGTTCTGAAAGGCCCCAGAGTCTGCAACACCACTAAACAAGGGGCACCAGCAAGCAAGCGGCACCATGAAGACCAAGGAGCTCGCAAAACAGGTCAGGGACAAAGTTGTGGAGAAGAACAGATCAGGGTTGGGTTATTAAAAAATATCTGAAACTTTGAACATCCCACGGAGCACCTTTAAATCCATTATTTAAAAATGGAAAGAATATGGCACCACAACAAAGAGAGGGCCGCCCACCAAAACTCACAGACCAGACAAGGAGGGCATTAATCAGAGAGGCAACAAAGAGACCAAAGATAACCCTGAAGGAGCTGCAAAGCTCCACAGCGGAGATAGGAGTATCTGTCCATAGGACCATTTTAAGCCATATACTCCACAGAGCTGGGCTTCAAGGATGAGTGGCCAGAAAAAAGCCATTGCTTAAAGAAAAAAATAAGCAAACAGGTTTGGTGTTCGCCAAAAGGCATGTGGGAGACTCCCAAAACATATGGAAGAAGGTACTATAATAATAATAATAATATAATAATTGGTCATTTAGCAGACGCTCTTATCCAGAGCGACTTACAGGAGCAATTAGGGTTAAGTGCCTTGCTCAAGGGCACATCGACAGATTTTTCACCTAGTCGGCTCGGGGATTAGAACTAGCGACCTTTCGGTTACTGGCACAACACTCTTAACCACTAAGCTACCTGCCGTACTCTGGTCAGATGAGACAAAAATTTAGCTTTTTGGCCATCAAGGAAAACACTTTGTCTGGCGCAAATCCAACACCTCTCATCACCCCGAGAACACCATCCTGCTGTGGGGATGTTTTTCATCGGCAGGGACTGGGAAACTGGTCAGAATTGAAGGAATGATGGATGGCGCTAAATACAGGGATATTCTTGAGGGAAACCTGTTTCAGTCTTCCAGGGATTTGAGACTGGGATGGAGGTTCACCTTCCAGCAGGACAATGACCCTAAGTATACTGCTACAGCAACACTTGAGTTGTTTAAGGGGAAACATTTAAATGTCTTGGAAAGCATAGTCATTTTTACATTTACATTTTAGTCATTTAGCAGACGCTCTTATCCAGAGCGACTTACAGTTAGTGAGTGCATACATTATTTTATTTTTTCATACTGGCCCCCCGTAGTCAAAGCCCAGACCTCAATCCAATTGAGAATCTGTGGTATGACTTAAAGATTGCTGTACACCAGCGGAACCCATCCAACTTGAAGGAGCTGGAGCAGTTTTGCCTTTAAGAATGGGCAAAAATCCCGGTGGCTAGATGTGTCAAGCTTATAGAGACATACCCCAAGAGACATGCAGCTGTAATTGCTGCAAAAGGTGGCTCTACAAAGTATTGACTTTGGGCTGGTGAATAGTTTTGCACGCTCAAGTTTTCTGTTTTTGTCTTATTTCTTGTTTGTTTCACAATAAAAAATATTTAGCATCTTCAAAGTGGTAGGTTTGTTGTGTAAATCAAATGATACAAACCCCCCCAAAAAAATCCATTTTATTTCCAGGTTGTAAGGCAACAAAATAGGAAAAATGCCAAGGGGGGTGAATACTTTCGCAAGCCACTGTATATACTGTATATATGTGAATTGTGTGTATGGACAGTATGGACAGTATGTGAATAGCAAAGGTGTGCATCACAGTATTTATATAGGATGAGCCATGACTAGAATATAGTACATACAGTACATATAAATAGGGAAAAACGGTATGTAAACATTATTAACCCTCCCGTTGTCCTAGGGTCAAAATGACCCGCCACTGTGTTGAACCAAATTTATTTAATTTTTATATTTTTTGGATCATTTGTGAGAAGGAGGCAGTGATACTTTCTATAAAGTCTCACTGCCTCCTTCTCACAAATGATCCCAAAAATATAAAAATTTAATAAAGTTGGTTCAACACAGTGGCGGGTCATTTTGACCCTAGGACAACGGGAGGGTTAAAGTGACCAGTGTTCTTCACCTCACCTGGGGAGATGTGTAACCTCCAGCAACCTCTTCACTGAGCCCACTATGACAGGAAGTAAGTGATTGATGGAGAAACTGTGCCAGTAGTAATTCAAGTTGGTAGGGGCAAAAGGACAGAACTCTCTATTTCTCTTTTCCGTGCTCTTTCACGCCTTCTCACACTTCTCTCTCATCTTCTGTCTCTTTAACGTACTCTTTCTGACACTTGTCAGTCTCTCTGTCTCTCTCTCTCTCTGTTTTCCTCTCATCCGCCTCCTGCTTCTCCTACACTTAACTACTTGTATCTCTTCACATAACCAAATAGTCTATCTTGGGCATGCGCAAGAGGTGGATCGTATGATCAATGCCTCCGTTCACCCACTACATTTGTCCTCTATCCCACTCCTCCCCCACCCTTCCTCCTGTCTCTTATTATTGTCTCTGTCTCTCTCGCTATCTTTCTCTCGTTCGCTATCTCTCCCCCGTCAGTAATCTTCTGGAGCCCCCGGGACATTTACCCACACAGGCCATTAGTTTACTTCACTCGTTTAGAAAGAAAGAGCGAGATGGAGAGAGATGGGTCATCTCAAATTCAAGTGTAATTTGCCTCTCGGTTTGTGAAGGTAATCTCTTGCCTTTCTCCTCCAGGGCAGAGATATTAAACGTACAATGTCACACGATTCACAGATTCACCGCTTTGAATGTCACCGCATGTCATACGGAGAAGAGACAGTTAAATCTGCCCCTATCTGCCCCTGATACAGTGTTGTAACTGTATGTGTGTGTGTGCCTGTGCGCCTGTGTGTCTATGTGCGTGTTTGTGTGTATCTGAGATACTTTGGTACTGTGCAGCTCTACCGTTGCCATTCACAGCTTGGCTCTGTAGTGGGTACACGCCCACACACACCATTCACACAAATGAATCAGACTCCACAGCAGGCAGTGGAAAGGGTGAATATTTAGGAGAGAAGTATCATACTGTGTTATACACATGGCTTCACACAGTTTGAAATGAGAAATTAGTTATTCAGAATGGCTTTAAAGGGGCAATCTGGGATTGATACATCCATTTGAGGACTTTTAAATTACTGATGATTCGGTGTGATTCCAAAAATGGATGTACCAATCACAGATTACCCCATTGAAAGAGACTCATTTGAAATGGGACACTTAGATACGTTTACATATTTGCACCAGTTACTTAGCCTCGTAATTACCAGACTGATTACCGGAACGTAAGCTTGTGAGAGTTCCGGATGGTTGTACATGGTGACCAGTTTCTAAGTATGGACCTGTTATTTTTTTTCCAGTATGGGATAAAACACATTCCTCCAAAGGAAGGAATGTCTTACTCCTTCTCAAAATGAACTAAATCAGTATTGTTACGGCCTTAACACTGTGCTCCTTTTTCATAGAATATTCATTGTATTCTTCTCAGAATCACCAGAATAGATTGGCTTCTGCATATCATTACTGGACAGAGAATGGCAGAAAATAATTAAGCTTGTTAGGACATATGAAGCTCAGTTCAGCCACAGTGATTATCATGCATCACTATCCCAGTGTTTTAGTTGCTGACAGCTCTGTAATTATGTCCTTTGGCTTCCCTGAGTTCATTTCTAAACCTGTCTGACAATTAGTCATTATCATCACCACGGCTCAGCATGGAACACATGCAGTGTGCAGGGCCGGCTCTATCCTTTTGGAGGCCCTAAGCAAGACTGCTTATGTTGTTGTGCCTGGAACCAACCCTGGCTATGTGTGTGTGTGTTTGGGTGTGTTTGGGTATGCTTGTGTGTGTGTGGACTGTTTGTGTGTGTGTGTGTGTGTGTGTGTGTGTGTGTGTGTGTGTGTGTGTGTGTGTGTGTGTGTGTGTGTGTGTGTGTGTGTGTGTGTGTGTGTGTGTGTGTGTGTGTGTTTGTGTGTGTGTGTGTGTGTGTGAATACTGTATGTGTGTCTGTCTGTCCAGTGTGTCATTCAGTGTGCGCAAGCACACACTCACACACACACAAAGAGACATCACAAAGAAACAGTAGGAGAGGGGAAAACACTTTCCATGGTTATGTTTACTTGTTTGTTTGTTAAGTGCTATTCAGCCATACACTTCTTCTATCTAAATACTGTATGTTGGCTGAAATTCATTTTTTTCATTGATTCACTGTGCAAATTAATTGATGGAGAGGTGGAGACAGTCTTATGTTTGTGGCAAGTGGAGCACATGTTGGACATGTTTTATTTATCCTTTATTTATTCATATAAACATGGCAATGTCTACTCGCATGAGTTGCTATAAACACTTCTACCACTATAGGCCATATCAGAGATGAAGCCAAGACCAGAACTCTTGAGACCAAACAGTTTCAGGTTACATTTAGGGTTAGGGTTAAGGTTGGGAAACAAAAACAGCAGGATTTGAACCAGTGGCCTTGTGTATGTTGCGCCCCCTTGTGTATGTTGCCCCCCTTATTCTATGAGGCACTATGTAGTCTCTTTTAACACAACCATAGTGGTTGTTGGTGATTACAGGACCACATCAAGCAAGGGAAAGTAGCAATTAGCTACAGTATTTAGGTACAGCCAGGCGTAAGGTTGAGATGTAAGTTGAATTCATAACTTGTTTTCAGGGACAAGGCTGACAGGGCTAAATGGATGTGTGTGTAATTATTCAAGTTGCTGGTTAGTACAGTGGAAGGTGGAATGAGGAGGGCGACATCTAGCCTTAATGGCCATGTACTCTTATAATCTCCACCGGCATAGCCAGAAGAGGACTGACCACCCCTCAGAGCCTGGTTTCTCTCTAGATTTCTTCCTAGGTACCTGCCTTTCTAGGGAGTTTTCCTAGCCACCGTGCTTCTACATCTGCATTGCTTGCTCTTTGGGGTTTTAAGCTGGGTTTCTGTATAAGCACTTTGTGACATCTGCTGATGTAAAAATTGCTTTATAAATACATTTGATTGATTTGAAATTTGACATGACAGGAGTACTCATAGAGCCATGACAGAAAATGACTCTCAGGTTGCTATTAAACACATACAGTCAAGTCCATAAGTATTTGGACGGTGAAACAATTTGCATCATTTTGGCTCTGTACGCCACCACAATGGATTTGAAAGGAAACAATCAAGATGTGCTTTAAGTGTAGACTTTTGTCTTTAATTTAAAGGTTTTGTCAAAATTATTGTATGAACCGTGTAGGAATTACAACCATTTTTATACATAGCCCCCCAATTTTAGGGGCTCAAAAGTAATTGGACAAACTAAAATAATCATAAATTAAATTGTGAGTTTCAATACTTGGTTGCAAATCCTTTGCAGTCACTTCTCTGGTGATGGTTAAATTTCTTCCCTGGTGATGCTCTGTCAGGCCTTTACTGCAGCTGTCTTCAGCTGTTTTGCCTTCAGCAAATGAAATGCATGCTCAATTGGATTCAGGTCAGGTGATTGACTTGGCCATTGCAGAACATTCCTCTTCTTTGCCTTAAAAAAGTATTGGGTTGCTATCACAGTATGCTTCGGGTCATTTTTTAAAATGTTTTTGTCATTTATCAGACGTTCTTATCCAGTGCGACTTACAGTTAGTGAGTGCATACATTTTTCATATTGTCCATAGGATGTTGTTCCAGAACTGTACAGGCTTTTTTAGATGTTTTTTTGGCAAACTCTAATCTGGTCTTCCTGTTTTTGAGGTTTACTAATGGTTTACATCTTGTGGTAAACCCTCTGTATTTACTCTGGTGAAGTCTTCTCTTGATTGTTGACTTTGACACAGATACGCCTACCTCCTGGAGGGTGTTCTTCATCTGATCAACTGTTGTGAAGGGGTTTTTCTACTTCTGGCCTCCACCACAGTTGTTTTCCGTGGTCTTCCGGGCCTTTTGGTGTTCCTGGGCTCACCAGTGTGTTCTATCTTTATTAGAATGTACCAAATAGTTGATTTGGCCACACCTAATGTTTTTGCTCTCTCTCTGATGGGTTTGTTTTAATTTTTCAGCCTAATGATGGCTTGCTTCATTGGCAGTGACAGCTCTTTGGACTTCATATTGAGGGTTAACAGCAACAGATTCCAAATGCAAATGCCACACTTGAAATCAACTCTAGACCTTTTATCTGCTTACTTGTAAATTAACTAATGAAGAAATAACGCACACCTGGCCATGGAAAAGCTGAGCAGCCAATTGTCCAATTACTTTTGGTCCCTTAAAAAGGGGGGGGGGACACATATAAAATGTGCTGTAATTCCTACACCGTTCACCCGATTTGGATGCAAATACCGTCAAATTAAAGCTGAAATTCTGCACTTTCAGCTCATATTCATTATTTAATTTCAATAATAATAACTTGGTAAATGTCCAAATATATATGGACCTGACTGTAACCCCCATGTATATTCCAAAGACAAGGTAGCTGACACCAGTGACTGCACAGTTAACCTCTACGGGATCGGTGTCCCGTTTAATGGATGGTTGAGCTAACGTGCGCTAGTGTGATTAGCATGACTGTTGTAAGTAACAGCAAACTTTCCAGGACATAGACATGTCTTACATAGGCAGAAAGCTTACATTCTTGTTAATCTAACTGCACTGTCAAATTTAGAGTAGCTATTACAGTAAAACAATACCATGCTATTGTTTGAGGAGAGTGCACAACAACAAAAAACGTATCACGGCAACTGGTTTGATATATTCACCTCTGAAGGTAAATAATGTACTTACATTCAGTAATCTTGATCTGATTTGTCATCCTCAAGGTCCCAGAGATAAAATGTAGCATAGTTTTGTTTGATAAAATGTAGGAACTGAACTATTCAAATGTAGGAACTGGGTTCTACAGTTTGAACCCCTGCTGTCTCTGGCTCCACACCCACCCCGCCCGGCCATCTAGATGTGTGAAAGTTAGTGTATAAGCTAATGATCTATCATGTATGACATTCCTGGGAGTGTGTACATTTACATTTTGTATTACCATATAATTTTTGTATGTTCTCTATAGTTATGTATAAAAAATGTATCAATTGACCAATTCGGCAAATTTGGGCAGACTTGATACAAAATTGTTCAAGTATTGCAATGCTTCAATGGATCAATCTGAAACTTTGCACACACACTGCTGCCATCTAGTGGACAAAATCTAAACCGAGCCTAAACTGCAATATTATATCGTGGCTTTTCTCTTGCATTTCAAAGATGATGGAACAAAAAAATAAATAGAAAAAGCATGTTTTGTTATTGTATTATCTTTTACCAGATCTAATGTGTTATATTCTTCTACATTACAGTTTTTCTCAATTGCTAAAACACTAAAACCCATTGGCTGAACAAAGTTCTCAGTTGCCTGTACTCATTTAGCTAATTATGCAGTCTGTTGTCAATACATTAAACCATTTCACATGGTAAAACACAATTTGCAGATCTCACTTAGACTTTTCAGCAAAACACTAAACACATTCTCATTCTCAAAACACATTCTGCACTCTAATGCACATGTCATCCATACTGGTAAACACAAGTGGCAACAATCAAATACAAGTAGAGAATAAATGTCATTGATTGAACACAACCACTCAAAATTGATTTAACCTGTTTCAAATGATGCGACACAACCAATATAAGCCAGTTCAGAGAGCCAACAGGTTGTTGAAGGTGGGAAGGAGAACGTCTGAGAATGGATAGAAGAAACAATGTGAGAGGATGAGGACGAGTGCGTATGCGAGGTGGGCGACGAGGAGGAAGAGGAGGAGGAGGGCAAGAAAGAGGAAGAGGAAGACAAAAAGTGGAAATATCTGATGAAATTCGAGCAACAGTCATAGACCATGTTCTTGTCCATGGACTGACAATGGGGGAAGCAGGACTTAGAGTGCAACCCAATTTGAGCCGATTTTCTGTGTCCACCATAGTAAGGACATTCAGAGAAGAGAACAGGTACAGTATACTACTGTATTTTTGTAGTTGCAAATTTACTGTTCTACACTATATGCAGCTGTTTCAATAGACATTTATAAAGTTAATCACTGTATGTATTGTACTGCATGAATATGTTTTGTAACTGCACAACTACTTTTTGTAGAATTGCAAGTCTGCCACATGCAGGTGGAAGGACAGCTATATTTACTCGGGAACAAGAGGCCGTTATAGTTGACATGGTCCTTCAAGATAATGCAATACGACTCAGAGAAATCCAGGAACGAGTGATACAAGACAACACACACTTCCAGGGAATCGACAGTGTGAGCATTTCCACAATTGACCGTGTCCTCCACCGTAACAGGATGCGAATGAAACAAGTATACAGAGTACCTTTTGAGCGCAACTCACCAAGGGTGAAAGAACTGCAAGCTCAGTATGTGCAAGTAAGTGTACATTCAGAAACATTTACTGTAATCCAGATTGTCTACAGTACTAACACATACTATGTGAATGACATTACTCTTCAGTACATACAATGTATGTGAATCAGAAGTGCATACAGTAGGCCTAATTGTACTCTACAGTATAGCACTGTCTCTGTACGACTTACAAAATCCTACATACAGTATATTGTATTTCTACACAGACAATATTTGACTTGGAATCCTTGGACAGACACCATGAGTTCATCTTTGTCGATGAAGCAGGCTTCAATCTAACAAAGAGGAGAAGGAGAGGCCAAAACATGATTGGACAGCAGGCCATTGTTGAAGTCCCTGGTCAACGAGGTGGCAATGTCACAATCTGTGCTGCTATCAGCAACCATGGTGTTCTACATCACCATGTTACACTCGGGCCATATAACACCCAGCACCTTCTAAGATTTATTGCCAATCTAAGAGATATTTTATTTGAGCAGCAGGTTCAAGAGCAGCAGGGTCAAGAGCTAAATGAGAATCCCATTCCCACCTATGTGATAGTGTGGGACAATGTCAGTTTCCACCAAGCTGATCAGGTAAAGGAATGGTTTAACATCAATGGGCAGTTTATGACCTTGTACCTCCCTCCATATTCGCCTTTCCTGAATCCGATTGAGGAGTTTTTCTCCTCTTGGAGATGGAAAGTGTATGATAGACAACCCTACACCAGAGTAAATCTGCTGCAAGCCATGGATTTAGCCTGTGGTGATATAGGTGAGGAATCATGTCAGGGCTGCATACGGCACACAAGAGGCTTTTTCCCCCGTTGCCTCAGGAGGGACAATATTGCTTGAGATGTCGACGAAGTGCTCTGGCCTGACCCAGCCCAAAGACAAGAAGAAGCACATTGATCACATGTTTACTCCTTTGATTTTTGTCCCTTTTAGTATTGTATACTGTAGTACAGTGCATTGTAGGCTGTATACTGTACAATGGACAAATTGTATGGCCCTGAACATTGTGCTTTCCATTTGTTAACAGTACTGACTGCTCAATAGATTTTGACTGGTTGCAGGTTCATATCAACAAAGAACAAGAATAACAGTATCACGGAGACAAAGGACAAGTTTGTGAGATGCAGGGTACAGTACTGTAAAAATAGGGGACAAGGAGGAGGAAGAACAAAACAAAAATTTGCAAAGAGCAAAGCAGAGTAGTAATTTCTGATCAATTTTGAGCTACTATGATAGAACATGTTTTCGTTCATCAAAAGACAATGACAGAAAAATATGAAATTTGTTTTGAGAATAAAAATGTACTTCTCCCTGAGAACTGTATGTTTTGAACAATGTGTTTTCTATTTTTCGGTGTATTGTTTACTGACTGCTTGAGAGTGTATATCATTTTGATCACTTTGTTTATGATTTGAGAGCAGTGTTGATTTTGAACACAGGTAAAACTGTTTTGAGGCGAATGTTTCATTTTGCGAGAGAAGTCAGAGGTTTTGTAAATAGTGCTTGAAGATGAGGTTTTGTGTTTAATGTTTTCAGGAAATGGAGCAAGGTTTCAGAAATTGAAGTTTGTGGAAATGTGAAATTACAGTTTTTCTCAATTGCTAAAACACAAAGTGTTTTCTTTCAAATGGTATCAAGAATATGCATATCCTTGCTTCAGGTCCTGAGCTACAGGCAGTTCGATTTGGGTATGTCATTTTAGGCGAAAATTGAAAAAAGAGAGAGAGAGAGAGAGAGAGAGAGAGAGAGAGAGAGAGAGAGAGAGAGAGAGAGAGAGAGAGAGAGAGAGAGAGAGAGAGAGAGAGAGAGAGAGAGAGAGAGAGAAGGTGTAACTGTATCACACAATCTATTATGGAAACCCCTTATTAGGAAGAGAGTATATGTATGGTTGAGAAAAAGAAAGAGGAAGGAAGAGCGAGACAGTGTGAGAGGGAGAGAGAGACATTATGTTCCTGACCACAATTGTATCCTATTTGTTGCTCCTCTCCTCTGACTCTGTTACTCTGTTCCTCTAAGTCAGTGAAAGCGAGGGAAGTGATGTGGTGAGTCAGGGCTCAGCAGCGAAAGGCATGCAGGAAGAGGAGTTAGAGATGATTGGAGGGATAGAGATGTGGAGAGAGGAGGGAGGAGTGTAGCGAGAGGAGAGTGGAGGGAGAGATGAAGAGGAGAGTGAAGAGGAGGGAGAGGAGAGTGGAGGGAGAGGAAAATGGATAGGAAGAGGGAGAGGAAGAGGGAGAAGGGGAGGAAGTGGAGGAAGCAGAGAGAAAGGAGGAAGCAGAAGGAGGGGAAGAGGGAGAGTGGCTCTTTGCTCTAATTCCCCAATCAAATTTTATGTTATTACTATCTAAGTTTAGCTCGTTGCCTAGGAGACTGAGACACCCAGTTTTGGACAGGCCATTTTTTGAGATCACAAAGTCAAGTCGACGGTACACTGCTAGAGTGGGTCATATAACAGAAAAGGCGAATAAGGTCTGACCTTTTGAAACTGTAAAAATGTGGTGTAGAGACCCCCCACATAAAACCCCACACTATAACAGTTCAATATTCACCCTCCTGCAATGCCTCTTCTGAAATTCACTTTGGGGAATTTAAATATTCATATAGCAGAAGCTCCTAGCACTTATAGCCTATATAGCCACGGCGGTTCCTCAAGGGGAAGGGGAATTGCACGGGGCGTTCCAGTATGTACCACTCTGGCTTTGGGCCGTTATCCTCTGATGGGGTTATCTTCTCTCATCCTCTCCCCCTCCCAAGCCCTCTTACCGCCCCAAGGTGCTCCAATCAGGGAGCAGAAGGTGGGACAGAGGTCAGGTGACCTTTCCAAAAGATGTGGGTGGAAAGTTCCAGCTCGGAGCTCTTCGCCACATCTGTGTCCCACCAAGACGCCCACATTCCTCCTGTGCCAACACCCCCATCAGGCTGTTTTGGAAGCCTGTTCATGGGCATGCAACCGTGCTCTCTCCCCCAACCCTCCATCCCTCCTTCCACCAACTCTCCACCCCTGGCCACGGTAATCTGGCTCTATAGGGCTCTTTTGGAGTGGCTGCAGACCCCTGCACTGCATCCAGTCCCATCCCCGGCCCCCCTCATCGGATCGTGATTGGCAGAGCGAGGGCAGAGACGAAGGAAGCGAAGAACAGACCGAGGATGAGGCTTCACCTCTTCCCCGAATCTCATTACGCACCCTGCCGGCATCCCAGCGTGCACCTCTCTCTCTGCCGGTCAGCTCTTTAGCCCCGGTTTTGCTGAGCACAGACACATGCTTCCTCGCGCTATCCATCTCTCACTCTCTCTTCACCTTCTCAAAAACACAAAAATGATCAATGGAAATCAAATGTATCAACCCATGGAGGTCTGGAAAGTGGAAAACCACACTACAGGCTGATCCAACTTTGATGTAATGTCCTGAAAACAAGTCAAAAATAGCTCGCATTGATGTGCCATCCTGGATGAGCTGCACTACCTGAGCCACTTGTGTGGGTTGTAGACTCCGTCTCATGCTACCACTAGAGTGAAAGCACCGCCAGCATTCAAAAGTGACCAAAACATCAGCCAGGAAGCATAGGAACTGAGAAGTGGTCTGTGGTAACCACCTGCAAAACCAGTCCTTTATTAGGGGTGTCTTGCTAATTGCCTATAATTTCCACCTGTTGTCTATTCCATTTGCACAACAGCATGTGAATTTTATTGTCAATCAGTGTTGCTTCCTAAGTGGACAGTTTGATTTCACAGAAGTGTGATTGACTTGGAGTTACATTGTGTTGTTTAAGTGTTCCCTTTATTTTTTTGAGCAGTGTAGCATTATGCACCTGTATAGTAAAGCAATAGTAACCTGAGCTGTGATGTACTGTATGAAGCTGGGCTCATTGTAATGGCTGGAATGGAATTAATGAAACGGAGTCAAACATGTGGTTTCATATGTTCAATGTGTGATACTGTTTGTGTTTGGTCTCCCGAGTTGGGCAGTGGTTTAAGGCACTGCATCGCAGTGCTAGCTGTGCCACTAGAGATCCTGGTTTGAATCCAGGCTCTGTCTTAGCCGGCCGCGACTGGGAGACCCATGGGGCGGCGCACAATTGGCCCAGCGTCGTCCAGGGTATGGGAGGGAATGGCCGGCAGGGATGTAGCTCAGTTGGTAGAGCATGGCGTTTGCAACGCCAGGGTTGTGGGTTCGATTCCCACGGGGGGCCAGTATGAAAAAAAAGAATATATATATATTTTTTAACAATAATAATGTACGCACTCACTACCTGTAAGTCGCTCTGGATAAGAGTGTCTGCTAAATGACTAAAATATAAAATATCAATGTTTGTTTAAACATGTGGTTTCCATATGTTTGATGTGTTTGATACCCGAGGTAAGCCTCTATATAGGTAAACAGAAGCTGCAGGTTTTCTGTCAGGTGCTGTGTGTGTGTATGTGCATGAGATGCGTGTGCGTGCGTGTTACTTAAAGAGAGATAGAGAGAGGGGAAAAAGGGAGAAGAAGAGAAGCCAGATAGAGGTGCAGATAGAGACAGAGGGGAATTGGAGGGGGTTCAAATGTTTGAGCTTTTCATCCACTGAGAGAAAAGGTGCCTCCTCTTGCCTCAGTTGCCTGGTTGTTTAATTCCTGAGGGAGGGGTGAGGGGATCAAGGCTTACTTTAGCTGGGTCTGTGCCTGAGTAGTTGGGGAAATGTAATCTCCTCTGGCTGCCTGGGGTCAAGCTTATTGTAGTCACAGCTTTGGGAGAGTGTTAGACCAGATGCCGATATAGCAAGAGTAAGATTTTGTAATCAGATGAACCTCTCCATTCCCACTCAATCACATCAATGTCACAATATTGTGTCACAACTCACTAATGAGATCGTGACACATCATCCAAAGGGAAAAGTGACAGACTTTTTTCTATATTGCAGAATATGTAGTTGTCTGTGATTAAATATAGGGTTGTACTGCCCTCTGGGGGATTTATTGAATAACTGCAAAATTTAAACTCCAGGACCATGTGCACACAGGTAAAAGGTTTGCATTCTATTTATTTCTAAATGTGGCAGATGCTGAAGTGACAAGTAGGTTCACTCGCCCACACACGCACACGCACACACACAGAGACACAGACACACACACACACACACACACACACTCACTTTTACATTACAGTTACAGCAACACAGGTATTTTATGTATTTCTCTCTTTTCTCTGATCAGATTTTTCTCTCATGGCTGTCAACATTATTCAAACATTATTCAAACACACAGTATGCAACCGTCCCCAACTCCCCATCTGTTTGTGTCCATATTGTGTGTGTGTGTGTGTGTGTGTACGTGGGTGTGTGGGCGAGTGTATGCTCTTGTCATTTCAGCAGCCGCCACGCTCACAAATATAGTGCAAAGATTTTACATTGTGATACATCACTTGGCATTTACTGTTACCATGTACCAACAGCTTCAATCAGACAACACTCACCCAACAGTTTTTTGCATTTTATTCTATGCTATCTTTTTACATCATTTGTAAATTGCTCTTTGACACACCAGCCCAATCCCAAATCACACAGGCAGGGGCAATATTGCTGGAAATAAGTTGGCAGATATTATGTTACGTTTGGCTTTTTAAGCCAATTGTGGCTAACCATTGATGGTAGTGTCAATGTGGCTTTGATTGGATAGTAACCAGGAGCTTGCAGTGTCAGCTTTTTGAGAGATTTGTTTATGACAGTTTGTGTTGGAGCACGTGAAAAATGTATGTACTTTCAGATTATAATTAATTGTTTGGCGGCCTACTCATAGGTGTAATAATGGTAGATCAACATCAGTGGCCTACACAATGATAATACATTATTTGGAATAGGGCAACTGTCTCAGTGCCAATGAGGAAACAAGATTGTTCTTCTTTCTTCACTATGCCTGCCCATAAAAAGAGCAGTTATCAGTTTCTTCCTGTTGCATTTTTACATTTTGGTAATTTAGCAGATACTCTTATCCAGCATGACTTACAGTCGTTGTTACAATTGGAACAAACCACAGCACAATGTGATGGCATTTTATCTTCTTATCACTCTGGGATTTCGATTCATTTCAGGTTTGTGTTTTCAGGCCTTAACTTATTGTAGCCTAGATACAGTATTATCATTGTTGCGGTGTCACTGTTTAACTTTATGTTGTCTCTGTCTTGGTATTACCAAGTTCTATCAGACCTGTGCTTGAATATGTAATTGAAAGTATTTTGATAGTATACTTAGAGGTTGTTCAAACTTACTAGACTTTTCGCAAAAATACCCTCGGCTACACAAATATACTACCGTTCAAAAGTTTGGGATCACTTAGAAATGTCCTTGTTTTCGAAAGAAAAGCAATTTTTTGGTACATTAAATTAACATAAAATTAATCAGAAATACAGTGTAGACATTGTTAATGTTGTAAATGGCTATTGTATCTTGAAACGGCTGATTTTTTATGGAATATCTACATAGGCGTACAGTGGCCCATTTTCAGCAACCATCAGTCCTGTGTTCCAATGGCACGTTGTGTTTGCTAATCCAAGTGTATCATTTTAAAAGGCTAATTGATCATTAGAAAACCCTTTTGCAATTATGTTAGCACAGCTGAAAACTGTTGTGCTGATTAAAGAAGCAATAAAACTGGCCTTCTTGAGACTTGTTGAGTATCTGGAGCATCAGCAATTGTGGGTTCGATTACAGGATCAAAATGGCCAGAAACAAATAACTTTCTTCTGAAACTTGTCAGTCTACACACACACAAGTCATATCTCAGACTGGCCAATAAAAATAAAAGATTAAAGATGGGCAGTCTAAGATATGGCTTTTTCTTTGCAACTCTGCCTAGAAGGTCAACATTCCGGAGTCACCTCTTCACTGTTGACGTTGAGACTGGTGTTTTGCGGGTACTATTTAATGAAGCTGCCAGTTGAAGCGCCTGTTTCTCAAACTAGACACTCTAATGTATTTGTCCTCTTGCTCAGTTGTGCGCTGTTCTGTGAAGGGAGTAGTACACAACGTTGTACGAGATCTTCAGTTTCTTGGCAATTTCTCGCATGGAATAGCACTCATTTCTCAGAACAAGAATAGACTGACGAGTTTCAGAAGAAAGTTATTTGTTTCTGGCCATTTTGAGCCTGTAATCGAACCCACAATTGCTGATGCTCCAGATACTCAACTAGTCTCAAGAAGGCCAGTTTTATTGCTTCTTTAATCAGCACAACAGTTTTCAGCTGTGTTAACATAATTGCAAAAGGGTTTTCTAATGATCAATTAGCCTTTTAAAATGATAAACTTGGATTAGCAAACACAACGTGCCATTGGAACACAGGACTTATGGTTGCTGATAATGGGCCTATGTAGATATTCCATAAAAGAATCTGCCGTTTCCAGCTACAATAGCCATTTACAACATTAACAATGTCTACACTGTATTTTCGATCAATTTGATGTTATTTTAATGGACCATTTTTTTTATTTTCTTTCAAAAACAAGGACATTTCTAAGCGACCCAAAACTTTTGAACGGTAGTGTACTACAATGTAAACTTGCGAACTTGTATTTGAGTGTTATTTCATCTCACTGGACTCTTGTATCTGGATACTGTCTTTCTGTTTCAGTCTAATTCTGGTAATCAACTGAGTGTTTGTTTGTTTCATTGTATAGCGGAGTCACTTCTGCCTCAACCACAAAACGTTGAGGTGGTCTCTAACAACATGGATGCCATAGTTACGTGGGATGCTCCCCTTAGTTCACTGAGACACCTTACCTACACAGCTGAATACAGGTGAGACATGCATGCACACACACACACAGGATTAAAAAAACAGATGAAGAGGGTGTTGCTCATTCTGGATGCAGTTTTCCTCCTGCAGTGTCTCAGAGGCATTTAGACTGGTACATCCATTCCACTCAGTCAGCACACAAACACTCAGCAGCATCCTGGACTACACTGGACTGGAGACTGACTATTTACCAGAGCAAATAGAAAAGCAAAACACACACACACACACACATATATACAGATGTAGGATCTTAATTTGATCACCCTGTTGCAGGATAACTTTCTCCTGCAACAGCCTAAAAAGGCTTCTAAAGTTTGTAATTTCCACTTTGAAATTTCAGACTTGATTTTCCTGCTCAAAAATGTCCATGAATTATAATGCACATAATAATTCCCATTTTATATTGCTGCAGGATTATTTTCCTGCTGTAGGAGACTGGCTCAAATTAAGATCATACATTTGTATGACACACACATACACAAGAATGCCAACACAAAATACCTCTGGTTTAAGTGTTTTGTCTTTGATAGTATATTTAGAGGTTGTTCACACTTACTATACTTTTCGCAAAAATACCCTTGGCTACACAATACTACAATGTATACTTTCGAACTTGTCACATCTCAACCGCTACCTCCGGAGGTAGCGCACGACACTCCCGACAGTTGCCCCCCTGTAAGCAGGGCAGTGTAAACAGAAATGTCTCGTTGAGCCAACACTCTTACAGTAAATTGTAATATCATAGCAATGTTTTTGAAACAGCTGTAATGTACAGACATGTACATGTTTCATATTTTTTAGACTTTTTTTGTTACAGAGTTTTTACCTGAAATTGTACTAACAGCCTGTTACATTCTGAAATTGTCTCCGTAGCTTTAAATCGCAAGATTATTATATTTGTATTATTTTGATTGACTGCACTGAGCCACCGAGGTCCAACTGCAATTCGGGGAATTCCTGCATCTGGGCATTCTTGCATCTGCAGGAACGCCCTCCCTCAAGCATCCCATTGGTTCTTTCATGAACCCCCCCCACACGGAGCATGACATCTTCATGCTTGTGTGATACTTTTGAATGTGGGTTAAAAGGAAAATAAAAGTATTATCTGAATTTTTTCGCCCCTGCCTACCGGAGTCCTCCTTGCTAGCTAGTGGGTTCTTTGCTCCCACCTGCCCTCACCGTCGTTGACAAAACTGCGGGAAAACAGTGCCGGACAGGCGGGGGCGAAGGACACTGTCTACCGGTCGCCCACGCCTCCTGTGTGCTAGCTAACTAGCTAGATTCTAGTTAGTGACACTGGAGACAGGCGGGAGGCTGGTGCGACACCGTGTTCCAACTAGCTAGGTAATTTGATCACTCTTTTACTGCTGAGAATGTTCCTGCACAGCAGGAAATGCATACTTTTAGTGTATTCAAGGTTGAAAAAAGACTAAAGTTTGTAATTTACACTTTAAAATGTCAGACTTGATTTGCCCTAACGAAAAATGTATCAACCCCTACAAAAAAACCCATTACTTATACATCCACATAATAATTCACATTTCCTGTTGCTGCAGGATTGTTTTCCTGCTTTAGCAAACTGGCTCAAATTAAGATCCTACATCTGTATGAGGAACTTCACAGAGAGGGGAAGTTGTGAACAATGACAGGGCATTGATATGACCACACATGCAGTATAGGAACTAAAAAAGTTCCACCTTTTCTGGAAGAGAACAAGACACACACACACCAGCAAAAAAACAAAACCTTTTTGATTTTTATAAAACAGGTAGTAACATCACACTAAGAGAAACTAAGAGAATGAAAGGGTTTTCCTGTCTAATGAATCAATTGCATCAGGGCTATTGAGTTTGTAGCTACATTATTTACGTGTTATGTTCTTTTCGAATACCTTGCCAAATCAGCTGTGTGTTTTCTCCTCTCTACTTAATAGTAAGCAACATAAAAGGCAATGTTATTACACATCGATGCCACAAAAAAATTTAATTATAATGTTAACCTCTTTTTATTGTCTGATACTCAGAAAGTCTTCAACGGCTTTCTTCCACACCGTGTGTAAAGCCACCAAAGAGCACAGGTGTGACTTCGGCGAACTTCCTAGTTGCCATGGAAATTATCAATTCAGAGTGAGGACAGAGTTAAAGGGAAATACCTCCAGCTGGGCGGAAACCCCAAACTTCTCTCTTAAGAAAGAAAGTGAGTACCAATATGCACTTTTGTGAGACTGTTCATTGTAGCTCTCTCATTCTAGACGTCCTATCTTTGACTTCCTGTATTGTGTCTCCTCAGCCGTCATTGGTCCTCCGAACGTAACCTTGGTCACCAAGGGAGGAGCTATAGGAGCTGTAGAGGTGAACATTCAGAATCCGGTGCTAAAGATCTCATCGCTGAAAGAAGCCTACAGCAAAGTGGAATACAATATCAGATACTGGAAGAATACTGACAAGAAGGATGTAAGATCGACAAATAATAGTCTAACACACACAAACACATACACACACACACATACTGTGTACACTGAGTGTACAAAACATTAGGAACACATTCTTAATATTGCACCAACTTTTGCTCTCAGAACAGCCTGAATTTGTTGGGGCAAGGTGTCGAAAGTGTTCTACAGGGATTCTGGCCCACGTTGAGTCCAATGCCTCCCACAGTTGTGTCAAGTTGGTTGGATGTCCTTTGTGTGGTGGAACATTCTTGATACACACGGGAAAATAATGTTGAGCATGAAAAACCCAGCAGCGTTGCAGTTCTAGACACTCAAACCGGTGCACCTGGCACCTAGTACCATACCCTGTTCAAAGGCACTTAAATCTGTTGTCTTGCCCATTCAAGCTCTGAATGGCACACATATAGTGCATTCGGAAAGTATTTTGACCCCTTGACTTTTTCCACATTTTGTTACGTTACAGCCTTATTCTAAAATTGATTAAATTGTTTATTCCCCCTCATCAATCTACATACAATACCCAATAATGACAAAGCAAAAACTGGTTTTTAGAAATGTTTACATAAGTATTCAGACTCTTTACCCAGTACTTTGTTGAAAACACCTTTGGCAGCGATTACTGCCTCAAGTCTTCTTGGGTATGGCACTACAAGCTTGGCACACCTGTATTTTGGGAGTTTCTCCCATTCTTCTCTGCAGATCCACTCAAGCTCTGTCAGGTTGGATGGGGAGCGTCGCTGCACAGCTATTTTCAGGTCTCTCCAGAGATGTTCGATCGGGTTCAAGTCCAGGCTCGCTGGGCCATTCAAGGACATTCAGAGTTTTGTCCCGAAGCTACTCCTGCGTTGTCTTGGCTGTATGCTTAGGGTCATTGTCCTGTTGGAAGGTGAACCTTCACCCCAGTCTGAGGTCCTGAGCGCTCTGGAGCAGGTTTTCATCAAGGATCTCTCTGTACTTTGCTCAGTTCATTTTTCCCTCGATCCTGACTAATCTCCCAGTCCCTGCCGCTGAAAAACATCCCCACAGCATGATGCTGCCACCACCATGCTTCACCGTAGGGATGGTGCCAGGTTTCCTCCAGATGTGACATTTGGCATTCAGGCCAAAGAGTTCAATCTTGGTTTCATCAAACCAGAGAATCTTGTTTCTCATGGTCTGAGAGTCCTTTAGGTGCCTTTTGGCAAACTCCAAGCGGGCTGTCATGTGCCTTTTACTGAGGAGTGGCTTCCATCTGGCCACTCTAACAAAAATACCTGATTGGTGGAGTGCTGAAAAGATGGTTGTCCTTCTGGAAGGTTCTCCCATCTCCACAGAGGAACTCTGGAGCTCTGTCAGAGTGACCATCGGCTTCTTGGTCACCTCCCTGACCAAGGCCCTTCTCCCCCGATTGCTCAGTTGGGCCGGGTGGCCAGCTCTAGAAAGAGTCTTGGTGGTTCCAAACTTCTTCCATTTAAGAATGATGGAGGCCACTGTGTTCTTCGGGACCTTCAATGCTGCAGAAAATGTTTGGTACCGTTCCCCAGATCTTTGCCTTGACACAATCCTGTCTCGGAGCTCTACGGACAATTCCTTCAACCTCATGGCTTGGTTTTTGCTCTGAAATGCACTGTCAACTGTGGGACCTTATATAGACAGTTGTGTGCTTTCCCAAATCATGTCCAATCAATTGAATTTACCACAGGTGGACTCCAATCAAGTTGTAGAAATATCTCAAGGATGATCAATGGAGTCTCATAGCAAAGGGTCTGAATACTTATGTTAATGTTTTTACTCTTCATAAATTTGCAAAAATGTCTAAAAACGTGTTTTTGCTTTGTCATAATGGAGTATTGTGTGTAGATTGATGAGGAAAATGTTTTATTTAACAAAATGTGGAAAAACAAAAGGGGTCTGAATACTTTCCGAACGCACTGTATACAAACCATGTCTCAATTGTCTCAAGGCTTACAAATCCTTCTTTAACCTATATCCTCCCCTTCATCTACACTGATTGAAATGGATTTCACAAGTACGGGATCATAGCTTTCACCTAAATTCACCTGGTCAGTCTATGTCATGGAAAGAGCAGCTGTTCCTAATGTTTATACACCCGGTGTATATACACACACAAAAACACACACACACACACACACACACACACACACACACACACACACACACACACACACTCCCACTCTTTCTCTCACCCACTCACAACTCACTCTCTCACTCACTCATTCACACACATACACTAACTCAATGTGTTATCACAGGTGTTTGAGAGAGAGAGGGTGACTGAGCAACGTGTTAAGCTGAAGCCACTGGAGCCCAACACTAGATACTGCATTCAGGTCCAGGTGTACATACCGATGCCGCACAACAATACGGGGCAGTACAGCAAGGATGCGTGTGTGATGAGCACACCGATCAACACAACCACAGGTGAGCTCTCCACCACCTCCCTCACACACCCTTCTCCCCTTTCTTCCACTTTTTCTATATCCTCCCTCTCCACCCCCTCAACCCCTTCATAATTTGAGACTGGTGTTTTGCGGGTACTATTTAATGAAGCTGCCAGTTGAAGCGCCTGTTTCTCAAACTAGACACTCTAATGTATTTGTCCTCTTGCTCAGTTGTGCGCTGTTCTGTGAAGGGAGTAGTACACAACGTTGTACGAGATCTTCAGTTTCTTGGCAATTTCTCGCATGGAATAGCACTCATTTCTCAGAACAAGAATAGACTGACGAGTTTCAGAAGAAAGTTATTTGTTTCTGGCCATTTTGAGCCTGTAATCGAACCCACAATTGCTGATGCTCCAGATACTCAACTAGTCTCAAGAAGGCCAGTTTTATTGCTTCTTTAATCAGCACAACAGTTTTCAGCTGTGTTAACATAATTGCAAAAGGGTTTTCTAATGATCAATTAGCCTTTTAAAATTATAAACTTGGATTAGCAAACACAACGTGCCATTGGAACACAGGACTTATGGTTGCTGATAATGGGCCTATGTAGATATTCCATAAAAGAATCTGCCGTTTCCAGCTACAATAGCCATTTACAACATTAACAATGTCTACACTGTATTTTCGATCAATTTGATGTTATTTTAATGGACCATTTTTTTTTATTTTCTTTCAAAAACAAGGACATTTCTAAGCGACCCAAAACTTTTGAACGGTAGTGTACTACAATGTAAACTTGCGAACTTGTATTTGAGTGTTATTTCATCTCACTGGACTCTTGTATCTGGATACTGTCTTTCTGTTTCAGTCTAATTCTGGTAATCAACTGAGTGTTTGTTTGTTTCATTGTATAGCGGAGTCACTTCTGCCTCAACCACAAAACGTTGAGGTGGTCTCTAACAACATGGATGCCATAGTTACGTGGGATGCTCCCCCTTAGTTCACTGAGACACCTTACCTACACAGCTGAATACAGGTGAGACATGCATGCACACACACACACAGGATTAAAAAAACAGATGAAGAGGGTGTTGCTCATTCTGGATGCAGTTTTCCTCCTGCAGTGTCTCAGAGGCATTTAGACTGGTACATCCATTCCACTCAGTCAGCACACAAACACTCAGCAGCATCCTGGACTACACTGGACTGGAGACTGACTATTTACCAGAGCAAATAGAAAAGCAAAACACACACACACACACACATATATACAGATGTAGGATCTTAATTTGATCACCCTGTTGCAGGATAACTTTCTCCTGCAACAGCCTAAAAAGGCTTCTAAAGTTTGTAATTTCCACTTTGAAATTTCAGACTTGATTTTCCTGCTCAAAAATGTCCATGAATTATAATGCACATAATAATTCCCATTTTATATTGCTGCAGGATTATTTTCCTGCTGTAGGAGACTGGCTCAAATTAAGATCATACATTTGTATGACACACACATACACAAGAATGCCAACACAAAATACCTCTGGTTTAAGTGTTTTGTCTTTGATAGTATATTTAGAGGTTGTTCACACTTACTATACTTTTCGCAAAAATACCCTTGGCTACACAATACTACAATGTATACTTTCGAACTTGTCACATCTCAACCGCTACCTCCGGAGGTAGCGCACGACACTCCCGACAGTTGCCCCCCTGTAAGCAGGGCAGTGTAAACAGAAATGTCTCGTTGAGCCAACACTCTTACAGTAAATTGTAATATCATAGCAATGTTTTTGAAACAGCTGTAATGTACAGACATGTACATGTTTCATATTTTTTAGACTTTTTTTGTTACAGAGTTTTTACCTGAAATTGTACTAACAGCCTGTTACATTCTGAAATTGTCTCCGTAGCTTTAAATCGCAAGATTATTATATTTGTATTATTTTGATTGACTGCACTGAGCCACCGAGGTCCAACTGCAATTCGGGGCATTCCTGCATCTGGGCATTCTTGCATCTGCAGGAACGCCCTCCCTCAAGCATCCCATTGGTTCTTTCATGAACCCCCCCCACACGGAGCATGACATCTTCATGCTTGTGTGATACTTTTGAATGTGGGTTAAAAGGAAAATAAAAGTATTATCTGAATTTTTTCGCCCCTGCCTACCGGAGTCCTCCTTGCTAGCTAGTGGGTTCTTTGCTCCCACCTGCCCTCACCGTCGTTGACAAAACTGCGGGAAAACAGTGCCGGACAGGCGGGGGCGAAGGACACTGTCTACCGGTCACCCACGCCTCCTGTGTGCTAGCTAACTAGCTAGATTCTAGTTAGTGACACTGGAGACAGGCGGGAGGCTGGTGCGACACCGTGTTCCAACTAGCTAGGTAATTTGATCACTCTTTTACTGCTGAGAATGTTCCTGCACAGCAGGAAATGCATACTTTTAGTGTATTCAAGGTTGAAAAAAGACTAAAGTTTGTAATTTACACTTTAAAATGTCAGACTTGATTTGCCCTAACGAAAAATGTATCAACCCCTACAAAAAAACCATTACTTATACATCCACATAATAATTCACATTTCCTGTTGCTGCAGGATTGTTTTCCTGCTTTAGCAAACTGGCTCAAATTAAGATCCTACATCTGTATGAGGAACTTCACAGAGAGGGGAAGTTGTGAACAATGACAGGGCATTGATATGACCACACATGCAGTATAGGAACTAAAAAAGTTCCACCTTTTCTGGAAGAGAACAAGACACACACACACCAGCAAAAAAACAAAACCTTTTTGATTTTTATAAAACAGGTAGTAACATCACACTAAGAGAAACTAAGAGAATGAAAGGGTTTTCCTGTCTAATGAATCAATTGCATCAGGGCTATTGAGTTTGTAGCTACATTATTTACGTGTTATGTTCTTTTCGAATACCTTGCCAAATCAGCTGTGTGTTTTCTCCTCTCTACTTAATAGTAAGCAACATAAAAGGCAATGTTATTACACATCGATGCCACAAAAAAATTTCATTATAATGTTAACCTCTTTTTATTGTCTGATACTCAGAAAGCCTTCAACGGCTTTCTTCCACACCGTGTGTAAAGCCACCAAAGAGCACAGGTGTGACTTCGGCGAACTTCCTAGTTGCCATGGAAATTATCAATTCAGAGTGAGGACAGAGTTAAAGGGAAATACCTCCAGCTGGGCGGAAACCCCAAACTTCTCTCTTAAGAAAGAAAGTGAGTACCAATATGCACTTTTGTGAGACTGTTCATTGTAGCTCTCTCATTCTAGACGTCCTATCTTTGACTTCCTGTATTGTGTCTCCTCAGCCGTCATTGGTCCTCCGAACGTAACCTTGGTCACCAAGGGAGGAGCTATAGGAGCTGTAGAGGTGAACATTCAGAATCCGGTGCTAAAGATCTCATCGCTGAAAGAAGCCTACAGCAAAGTGGAATACAATATCAGATACTGGAAGAATACTGACAAGAAGGATGTAAGATCGACAAATAATAGTCTAACACACACAAACACATACACACACACACATACTGTGTACACTGAGTGTACAAAACATTAGGAACACATTCTTAATATTGCACCAACTTTTGCTCTCAGAACAGCCTGAATTTGTTGGGGCAAGGTGTCGAAAGTGTTCTACAGGGATTCTGGCCCACGTTGAGTCCAATGCCTCCCACAGTTGTGTCAAGTTGGTTGGATGTCCTTTGTGTGGTGGAACATTCTTGATACACACGGGAAAATAATGTTGAGCATGAAAAACCCAGCAGCGTTGCAGTTCTAGACACTCAAACCGGTGCACCTGGCACCTAGTACCATACCCTGTTCAAAGGCACTTAAATCTGTTGTCTTGCCCATTCAAGCTCTGAATGGCACACATATAGTGCATTCGGAAAGTATTTTGACCCCTTGACTTTTTCCACATTTTGTTACGTTACAGCCTTATTCTAAAATTGATTAAATCGTTTATTCCCCCTCATCAATCTACATACAATACCCAATAATGACAAAGCAAAAACTGGTTTTTAGAAATGTTTACATAAGTATTCAGACTCTTTACCCAGTACTTTGTTGAAAACACCTTTGGCAGCGATTACTGCCTCAAGTCTTCTTGGGTATGGCACTACAAGCTTGGCACACCTGTATTTTGGGAGTTTCTCCCATTCTTCTCTGCAGATCCACTCAAGCTCTGTCAGGTTGGATGGGGAGCGTCGCTGCACAGCTATTTTCAGGTCTCTCCAGAGATGTTCGATCGGGTTCAAGTCCAGGCTCGCTGGGCCATTCAAGGACATTCAGAGTTTTGTCCCGAAGCTACTCCTGCGTTGTCTTGGCTGTATGCTTAGGGTCATTGTCCTGTTGGAAGGTGAACCTTCACCCCAGTCTGAGGTCCTGAGCGCTCTGGAGCAGGTTTTCATCAAGGATCTCTCTGTACTTTGCTCAGTTCATTTTTCCCTCGATCCTGACTAATCTCCCAGTCCCTGCCGCTGAAAAACATCCCCACAGCATGATGCTGCCACCACCATGCTTCACCGTAGGGATGGTGCCAGGTTTCCTCCAGATGTGACATTTGGCATTCAGGCCAAAGAGTTCAATCTTGGTTTCATCAAACCAGAGAATCTTGTTTCTCATGGTCTGAGAGTCCTTTAGGTGCCTTTTGGCAAACTCCAAGCGGGCTGTCATGTGCCTTTTACTGAGGAGTGGCTTCCATCTGGCCACTCTAACAAAAATACCTGATTGGTGGAGTGCTGAAAAGATGGTTGTCCTTCTGGAAGGTTCTCCCATCTCCACAGAGGAACTCTGGAGCTCTGTCAGAGTGACCATCGGCTTCTTGGTCACCTCCCTGACCAAGGCCCTTCTCCCCCGATTGCTCAGTTGGGCCGGGTGGCCAGCTCTAGAAAGAGTCTTGGTGGTTCCAAACTTCTTCCATTTAAGAATGATGGAGGCCACTGTGTTCTTCGGGACCTTCAATGCTGCAGAAAATGTTTGGTACCGTTCCCCAGATCTTTGCCTTGACACAATCCTGTCTCGGAGCTCTACGGACAATTCCTTCAACCTCATGGCTTGGTTTTTGCTCTGAAATGCACTGTCAACTGTGGGACCTTATATAGACAGTTGTGTGCTTTCCCAAATCATGTCCAATCAATTGAATTTACCACAGGTGGACTCCAATCAAGTTGTAGAAATATCTCAAGGATGATCAATGGAGTCTCATAGCAAAGGGTCTGAATACTTATGTTAATGTTTTTACTCTTCATAAATTTGCAAACATGTCTAAAAACGTGTTTTTGCTTTGTCATAATGGAGTATTGTGTGTAGATTGATGAGGAAAATGTTTTATTTAACAAAATGTGGAAAAACAAAAGGGGTCTGAATACTTTCCGAACGCACTGTATACAAACCATGTCTCAATTGTCTCAAGGCTTACAAATCCTTCTTTAACCTATATCCTCCCCTTCATCTACACTGATTGAAATGGATTTCACAAGTACGGGATCATAGCTTTCACCTAAATTCACCTGGTCAGTCTATGTCATGGAAAGAGCAGCTGTTCCTAATGTTTATACACCCGGTGTATATACACACACAAAAACACACACACACACACACACACACACACACACACACACACACACACACACACACACACACACACACTCCCACTCTTTCTCTCACCCACTCACAACTCACTCTCTCACTCACTCATTCACACACATACACTAACTCAATGTGTTATCACAGGTGTTTGAGAGAGAGAGGGTGACTGAGCAACGTGTTAAGCTGAAGCCACTGGAGCCCAACACTAGATACTGCATTCAGGTCCAGGTGTACATACCGATGCCGCACAACAATACGGGGCAGTACAGCAAGGATGCGTGTGTGATGAGCACACCGATCAACACAACCACAGGTGAGCTCTCCACCACCTCCCTCACACACCCTTCTCCCCTTTCTTCCACTTTTTCTATATCCTCCCTCTCCACCCCCTCAACCCCTTCATAATTTGATGATACCAAATAGCAATTATGTTCATTGTTACAAACGGAACTGAAACTGCCTCAGCAAAACACTCATTTCCATAATCTGTGCCATCAGTTCAGTTTCTGAGGGTCATTCTCACTGGTGTCCACCTGTGTCTGTGCTGTAGATGGGGAGCGAAGGCTGTCTGAGGGCCTGGTGGTCAGTTTGGTGACAGTGGCTGTGGCTTTCCCACTACTCCTCCTAGTCCCCTGGATCATCTACAAAGGGAGAAGGTTCCTCCATCCCAAGGTTAAGCTGCCTGAGCATTTGAAACAGGTACTGTGTGTGTGTGCGTGTGTGTGCGCATGCGTATGTGTGTGCACTTATGTACGTGTGTGTGTGCACGTGTGTGTGTGTGCATGGGTGCATGTGTGCGTCCCTGCGTAACTGGTGCACGTGTGTGTGAGTTTGTGTTCAATCAATTAATTATTCAATCCATCCATCTATTCACCCACCCATCCATCCATTCGTTGGATGGTTGATTGGCTGACAGTTCGTCTCCCCCACAGCACCTGACTGATTCTCATCAATACACCTACCTGGCCTCGCAGATCACCTCTCCTCTACAAGAGAAGTATGATCAGATCAGCGCTCTGTGTGAGGAAAACCCATACAATGTGTTGACTGACGTACCAGAGGACAACCTTTACCATGTGCATAGTGGGGTCTCTGTGGAGATGCCTGAATACTACAATGCTGTTGCTGAAAATGCCAATTTTGACATGCCCTACAAGAATATCTGACTGGGACAATGGTATAAAGATATGAGCTACTGTAATCATTCTGTATATGGGCATATGGAATCTGAGGAAATCAGGTAGTCACGATGGATTGCAAGCCATTAACATTAAAGTGTCCATTAGTGTCAGAAGCCCTTCAACATTATTCATTTCACTTTTCAGTGTTTTTCTTTTTGGATTTCTGTGCTTACAAAACCGTATTGAACTTCATTCTTTTTAGTTTTTATATACTATATAGAGCTGAAGTCGGAAATGTACATATACTTAGGTTGGAGTCATTAAAACTAGTTTTTCAATCACTCCACACATTTCTTGTTAACAAACTATAGTTTTGGCAAGTCGGTTAGGACATCTACTTTGTGCATGACACAAGTCATTTTTCCAACAATTGTTTACAGACAGATTATTTCACTTATAATTCACTGTATCACAATTTCAGTGGGTCAGAAGTTTACATACACTAAGTTGACTGTGCCTTTAAACAGCTTGGAAAATTCCAAACATTTATGTCATGGCTTTAGAAGCTTCTGATAGGCTAACTGACATCATTTGAGTCAATTGGAGGTGTACCTGTGGATGTATTTCAAGGCCTACCTTCAAACTCAGTGCCTCTTTGCTTGACATCATGGGAAAATCAAAATAAATCAGCCAAGACCTCAGAAAAAAAACTGTAGACCTCCACAAGTTTGGTTCATCCTTGGGAGCAATTTCCAAACGCCTGAAGGTACCATGTTCATGTGAACAAACAATAGTACGCAAGTATAAACACGAATGTACTTTGGTTCGAAAAGTGCAAATCAATCCCAGGACAACAGCAAAGGACCTTGTGAAGATGCTGGAGAAAACAGGTACAAAAGTATCTATATCCACAGTAAAACGAGTCCTATATCGAAATAACCTGAAAGGCTGCTCAGCAAGGAAGAAGCCACTGCTCCAAAACCGCCATAAAAAAGCCAGACTACGGTTTGCAACTGCACATGGGGACAAAGATCGTACTTTTTGGAGAAATGTCCTCTGGTGTGATGAAACAAAAATAGAACTGTTTGGCCATAATGACCATCGTTATGTTTGGAGGAAAAAAGGGGAACGCTTGCAAGCCGAAGAACACCATACCAACCGTGAAGCACGGGGTTGGCAGCATCATGCTGTAGGGGTGCTTTGCTGCAGGAGGGCCTGGTGCACTTCACAAAAAAGATGGCATCATGAGGAAGGAAAATGATGTGGATATCTAATGACATCAGTCAGAAAGTTAAAGCTTGGTCGCAAATGGGTCTTCCAAATGGACAAAGACCCCAAGCATACTTCCAAAGTTGTGGCAAAATGGCTTAAGGACAACAAAGTCAAGGTATTGGAGTGGCCATCACAAAGCCCTGACCTCAATGCTATAGAAAATGTGTGGGCAGAACTGAAAAAGTGTGTGCGAGCAAGGAGGCCTACAAACCTGACTCAGTTACACCAGCTCTGTCAGGAGGAATGGGCCAAAATTCACCCAACTAATTGTGGGAAACTTGTGGAAGGCTACCTGAATCGTTTGTTAAACAATTTAAAGGCAATGCCACCAAATACCAATTGAGTGTATATAAAATTCTGACCCACTGGGAATGTGATGAAATAAATAAAAGCTGAAATAAATCATTCTCTATACTATTATTCTGACATTTCACATTCTTAAAATAAAGTGGTGATCCTAACTGACCTAAGACAGGGCATTTTTACTAGGATTAAATGTCAGGAATTGTGAAAAACTGAGATTAAATGTATTTGGCTAAGGTGTATGTAAACTTGCGACTTCAACTGTATATACAGTGGCTTGCGAAAGTATTCACCCCCTTGGCATTTTCCCATTCTTAAAGGCAAAACTGCTCCAGCTCCTTCAATTTGGATCGGTTCCGCTGGTGTACAGCAATCTTTAAGTCAAACCACAGATTATATATTAGATTGAGGTCTGGGCTTTGACTAGGCCATTCTAAGACATTTCAATGTTTCCCTTTAAGCCACTCGAGTGTTGCTTTAGCAGTATGCTTAGGGTCGTTGTCCTGCTGGAAGATGAACCTCTGTCCCAGTCTCAAATCTCTGGAAGACTGAAACAGGTTTCACTCAAGACTTTCCCTGTATTTAGCGCCATCCATCATTCCTTCAATTCTGACCAGTTTCCCAGTCCTTGATGGTGTTCTCGGGGTGATGAGAGGTGTTGGTTTTGCGCCAGACATAGCGTTTTCCTTGATGGCCAAAAATATCAATTTTAGTCTCATCTGACCCGAGTACCTTCTTCCATATGTTTGGGGAGTCTCCCACATGCCTTTTGGCGAACACCAAACGTGTTTGCTTATTTTCTAAGGAAAAAATAAGGGGTTAAATACATTAAAAATGAAATAAAATCATGATCTTTCTTATCTCCCAGATATAGGACGGACTACTCAGAACAATTACTTTTTATTTTGGGGGGGAATATTTGTTGTTCCATGTAGTGAATCTGTTATTCAAAACTATGAAATAAAACATATGGAATCATGTAGTAACCAAAAAAGTTATATTTGAGATTATTCAAAGTAGCCATCCTTTGCCTTGATGACAGCTTTGCACACTCTTGGCATTCTCTCAACCAGCTTCACCTGGAATGCTTTTCCAACAGTCTTGAAGTAGTTCCTACATATGATGTGCACTTGTTGGCTGCTTTTCTTTCACTCTGCGGTCCAAATCATCCCAAATCATCGCAATTGGGTTGAGGTCGGGTGATTGTGGAGGCCAGGTCATCTGAAGCAGCACTCCATCACTCTCCTTCTTGGTAAAATAGCCCTTACACAGCCTGGAGGTGTGTTGGGTCATTGTCCTGTTGAAAAACAAATGATTGTCCCACTAAGCCCAAACCAGATGGGAGAATGGTCTGGTAGCCATGCTGGTTAAGTGTGCCTTGAATTCTAAATACATTTACATTTTACATTTACGTAATTTAGCAGAACAACTATGGGGGGTGGGGGAAGAAGGATTACTTTATACTATTGCAGGTATTCCTTAAAGAGGTAGGGTTTCAAGTGTCTCCAGAAGGTGGTCAGTGACTCCACTGTCCTGGTGTCATGGGGGAGCTTGTTCCACCATTGGGGTGCCAGAGCAGCGAATAGCTTTGACTGGGCTGAGCGGGAACTGTGCTTCCGTAGAGGTAGGGGAGCTAGCAGGCCAGAGGTGGATGAACGTAGTGCCCTCGTTTGGGTGTAGGGTCTGATCAGAGCCTGAAGGTAAGGAGGTGCCGTTCCCCTCACAGCTCCGTAGGCAAGCACCATGGTCTTGTAGTAGATGCGAGCCTCAACTGGAAGCCAGTGGAGTGTGCGGAGGAGCGGGGTGACATGAGAGAACTTGGGAAGGTTGAACACCAGACGGGCTGCAGCGTTCTGGATAAGTTGTACGGGTTTAATGGCACAGGCAGGGAGCCCAGCCAACAGCGAGTTGCAGTAATCCAGACGGGAGATGACAAGTGCCTGTATTAGGACCTGTGCCGCTTTCTGTGTAAGGTAGTGTCGTACTCTGCGAATGTTGTAGAGCATGAACCTGCAGGATCGGGTCACCGCTTTGATGTTAGCGGAGAACGACAGGGTGTTGTCCAGGGTCACGCCACAATTACTACGAATTATAATAATCACAAATCGATATCTATAAATCACAAACAGTGTCACCAGCAATGCCTTCCCACACCATCACACCTCCTCCTCCATGCAGAGATCATCCGTTCACCTATTCTGCGTCTCACAAAGACACGGCGGTTGGAACCAAAAATGACAAATTTGGACAGATTTCCAACAGTCTGATGTCCATTGCTCATGTTTCTTGGCTCAAGCATGTCTCTTCTTCTTATTGGTGTCCTTATTGGTCTTAAAATTCAAAATCAAATAGCGGTTGTGTGCGGTGCAGTTGCCGTACCAGGTGGTGACACAGCCCAACAGGATGCTCTCAATTGTGCATCTGTAAAAGTTTGTGAGGGTCTTAGGGGCTAAGACGAATTTCTTCAGCCTCCTGAGGTTGAAGACGCGCTGTTGCGCCTTCTTCACCACACTGTCCGTGTGGGTGGACCATTTCAGATTGTAAGTGATGTGTACGCCGAGGAACTTTAAGCTTTTTCAGCTTCTCCACTGCGGTCCAGTTGATGTGGATAGGGGCGTGCTCCCTCTGCTGTTTCCTGAAGTTCACGATCAGCTCCTTCGTTTTGTTGACATTGAGGGAGAGGATATTTTCCTGGCACCACTCCGCCAGGGCCCTCACCTCCTCCCTGTAGGCTGTCTCGTCATTGTTGGTAATCAGGCCTACTACTGTTGTGTCGTCTGCAGACTTGATGATTGAGTTGGAGGCGTGTGTAGCCACGAAGTCATTGGTGAACAGGGAGTACAGGAAGGGGCTGAGCACACACCCTTGTGGGGACCCTGTGCTGAGGATCAGCGAAGTGGAGGTGTTATTTCCTACCTTCACTGCCTGGGGCAGCTCGTCAGGAAGTCCAGGACCCAGTAGCACAGGGCGGGGTTCAGATCCAGGGCCCCGAGCTTACTGATAAGGTTGGAGGGTACTATGGTGTTGAAGGCTGAGCAATAGTCAATGAACAGTATTCTTAAATAGGTATTCCTCTTGTCCAGATGGGATAGGGCAGTGTGCAGTGCGATAGCGATTGCATCGTCTGTGGATTTATAGGGGCGGTAAGCAAATTGAAATTGGTCTAGGGTGTCAGGTAAGGTAGAGGAAAACCGCACCGAAGCGGCGGGAGAACTCCGCATAGCTGACTGTAGCGGCGTCTATTCCCCTCCACTTGGCGTTGGCCCACTCCAGGGCCTTGCCGGACAGACAGGAGATGAGGGCGGACACGCTCTCGTATCCCGAGGGCGCCGGGTGGATGGTTGCCAGGTAGAGTTCCACTTGGAGCAGGAAACCCTGACACCCGGCCGCGGTGCTCATCATAAGCCCTCGGGAGCGATAGCCGAATCCCACTGGACTCCGGAGGTGAAACGATGGGTATGGCTGATGGTGGTGGTATCGTTGGAGGAGGTGTGGTCAAACCTCCTCTTTCCCATCGCCTCAAGGTGTCCATCACCCCTTGCATGGCGGTGCCAAGATCCTGGATCATGGCCGCTTGTTGGATACCGCGCTCCTCCAGTGATCCCGTTGGCACCGCCGATCCTGCTGACTCCATGTGTGGTGTGTTATTCTGTCAAAGGCGACGTGTATGCGGTGAGCGAAGTCAAGCGCAGGACACAGAGCTACTGGCAGACGTACTTTACTAACCAGTAAAAGAACATACAAAACAAAACCTCCTAACAGGGAGGAAACAAATACACGCATACGACACAGCAATGCCGACCTTACGGGAAACAAAAACAATAACACACAATTTACCAAACGAGAGACAGGGGTGAATATAGTGGCTACAATCAAACATAATAGCGAACAGGTGTAAACACTCAAGACTGAACAAGACAAACACCGAAACATCGATCGGCAGCAGCTAGTACTCCGGGGACGACGAACGCCGAAGCCTGCCCGAGCAAGGAGGAGGAGCAGCCTCGGCAGAATCCGTGACAAACCCCTTTGCTATGAAGCCCATAACTAAGATCTGGTGCAACCAATTACCTTCAGAAGTCACATAATTAGTTAAACAAAGTCCACCTGTGTGCAATCTAAGTGTCACATGATCTGTCATATGATCTCAGTATATATATACACCTGTTCTGAAAGGCCCCAGAGTCTACAACACCATTAAGCAAGGGGCACCACCAAGCAAGCGGCACCATGAAGACCAAGGAGCTCTCCAAACAGGTCAGGGACAAAGTTGTGGAGAAGTACAGATCAGGGTTGGGTTACAAAAAAATATCTGAAACTTTGAACATCCCACGGAGCACCATTAAATCCATTATGAAAAAATTGAAAGAATATGGCACCACAACATACCTGCCAAGAGAGGGCCGCCCACCAAAACTCATGGACCAGGCAAGGAGGGCATTAATCAGAGAGGCAACAAAGAGACCAAAGATAACCCTGAAGGAGCTGCAAAGCTCCACAGCGGAGATTGGAGTATCTGTCCATAGGACCACATTAAACCCTACACTCCACAGAGCTGGGCTTTATGGAAGAGTGGCCAGAAAAAAAGCCATTGCTTACAGAAAAAAATAGTTATGCACACTCAAGTTTTCTGTTTTTTTTGTCTTATTTCTTGTTTGTTTCACAATAACAAATATTTTGCATCTTCAAAGTGGTAGGCATGTTGTGTAAATCAAATGATACAAACCCCCCAAAAATCTTTTTTAATTCCAGGTTGTAAGGCAACAAAATAGGAAAAATGCCAAGGAGGGTGAATACTTTCGCAAGCCACTGTAGCTAGCTAGTCAAGGTTAGAAAACTAGCTAGCTAGCTAGCATGCTAGCTAATCCCAAAAACTCAGATTGAATGGAAAGTCTATTCTGTAGATGGTAACTAGCTAGTTGGTAGGCCTAACAAAACGCAAGGAAGGCTAATGTTAGCTAGCTATAGTTAACTAGCTAGCCAACACTAGGCTAGCTAGCTGGCAAACGCTAGCTAGCTAGTTAACTACCTATGCTAAATCGTTTAGCAGAAGTCATGTATACAAAAAAGCTAAACAAATTGGATGGAAAACTTACTCTCTTTATCCTGTGATGACGTTTTTGTCTTGTCTATAACCCTTTGTTTCTTTCGCGGCAAACTCTCATATCTGGATTTTGCACACTGACCTTCGTCTTGACCCATTCTTTGCGCACTGTCACATGACATCAGTGTCAACAAATTTAGGCCCATTCAATGTTGTTGTTATTTCAAGTGTGTTACGCAGATGGGTAGATGTTGACATGATGCCTTAATTCCTGGGATAAATAAATAATTGCAATGATGCATCCCATCCAAAAGTGAGAATGTTCCTCAAAAGCGAAACCCTTGCAAGGTTACATTATTGTCAAGGCGTCAGTGTAATGCGGTAGGCGAAGTCAGGCGCAGGACATAGAGCTAATCAAAAACGTACTTTACTCGTAGGTAAAAGTATGAAACAAAACCTCCACGCAGGGAGGGAATAAACCCGCACACTAACGACAACCAAAACATGAACAAACACGCACAACACACAGTGTGAGACAGAGGGTTAAATAGGGAAGACATAACTACATGATGGGAAATAGGTGTGACCAATGAAGACAAAACAAGTCGAACATAGATACATGGATCGGTAGTAGCTAGTACTCCGGTGACGACGAACGCCGAAGCCTGCCCGAGCAAGGAGGAGGGGCAGCCTCGGCTGAATCCGTGACAATTATGGAATAGGAGTTTGTTTTAAGAACGTTTTAAGTGAATTTATAAACCAACCTTAATAGGCTTACAATTTTAACTATAACTGTTTATTAACTCTCATCGACAGACTTTCTTTAAATTATTGTAGTGGCCGCGAACGGCTTTGTTTTTCTAACAATAATATCTGTGTCAATATTGCAAAATGTAACGAATTCATGAGGCTGTTGTCATCAACCAGAAACCGGAGACAGGGTATGCTGTCATTTGACTTAAAAAAAAAATATTCACTTCATTACTCAAAATGAAGGCGCCGAAGCGGACACAACATTTCACTGTGAAAGAGGCTGTACCTGTGTTGGTTGGTGATACGGATTCGAACACTTCCTTGCACTTTGAAAAGTGATGATGTCAAGGTGAGTGAAATAAGTAAACAGCACATACAGTGGGGAGAATAAGTATTTGATACACTGCCGATTTTGCAGGTTTTCCTACTTACAAAGCATGTAGAGGTCTGTAATTTTTATCATAGGTACACTTCAACTGTGAGAAACGGAATCTAAAACAAAAATCCAGAAAATCACATTGTATGATTTTTAAGTAATTAATTTGCATTTTATTGCATGACATAAGTATTTGATCACCTACCAACCAGTAAGAATTCCGGCTCTCACAGACCTGTTAGTTTTTCTTTAAGAAGCCCTCCTGTTCTCCACTCATTACCTTTATTAACCGCACCTGTTTGAACTCGTTACCTGTATAAAAGACACCTGTCCACACACTCAATTAAACAGACTCCAACCTCTCCACAATGGCCAAGACCAGAGAGCTGTGTAAGGACATCAGGGATACAATTGTAGACCTGCACAAGGCTGGGATTGGCTACAGGACAATAGGCAAGCAGCTTGGTGAGAAGGCAACAACTGTTGGCGCAATTATTAGAAAATGGAAGAAGTTCAAGATGACGGTCAATCACCCTCGGTCTGGGGCTCCATGCAAGATCTCACCTCGTGGGGCATCAATGATCATGAGGAAGGTGAGGGATCAGCCCAGAACTACACGGCAGGACCTGGTCAATGACCTGAAGAGAGCTGGGACCACAGTCTCAAAGAAAACCATTAGTAACACACTACGCCGTCATGGATTAAAATCCTGCAGTGCACGCAAGGTCCCCCTGCTCAAGCCAATGCATGTCCAGGCCCGTCTGAAGTTTGCCAATGACCATCTGGATGATCCAGAGGAGGAATGGGAGAAGGTCATGTGGTCTGATGAGACAAAAATAGAGCTTTTTGGTCTAAACTCCACTCGCCGTGATTGGAGGAAGAAGAAGGATGAGTACAACCCAAAGAACACCATCCCAACCGTGAAGCATGGAGGTGGAAACATCATTCTTTGGGGATGCTTTTCTGCAAAGGGGACAGGACGACTGCACCATATTGAGGGGAGGATGGATGGGGCCATGTATAGCAAGATCTTGGCCAACAACCTCCTTCCCTCAGTAAGAGCATTGAAGATGGGTCGTGGCTGGGTCTTCCAGCATGACAACGACCCAAAACACACAGCCAGGGCAACTAAGGAGTGGCTCCGTAAGAAGCATCTCAAGGGCCTGGAGTGGCCTAGCCAGTCTCCAGACCTGAACCCAATAGAAAATCTTTGGAGGGAGCTGAAAGTCCGTATTGCCCAGCGACAGCCCCGAAACCTGAAGGATCTGGAGAAGGTCTGTATGGAGGAGTGGGCCAAAATCCCTGCTGCAGTGTGTGCAAACCTGGTCAAGACCTACAGGAAACGTATGATCTCTGTAATTGCAAACAAAGGTTTCTGTACCAAATATTAAGTTCTGCTTTTCTGATGTATCAAATACTTATGTCATGCAATAAAATGCAAATTAATTACTTAAAAATCATACAATTTTCTGGATTTTTGTTTTAGATTCCGTCTCTCACAGTTGAAGTGTACCTATGATAAAAATGACAGACCTCTACATGCTTTGTAAGTAGGAAAACCTGCAAAATCGGCAGTGTATCAAATACTTGTTCTTCCCACTGCATTCGGAAAGCATTCAGACCCCTTGACCTTTTGTTACGTTACAGCCGTATTCTAAAATGTATTACATTGTTGTTTTTTTCTCATCAATCTACACATAATGATAAAACAAAAACAGGTTTTTTGAAATTTTTGCAAATGTATTCAATATTAAAAACTGAAATAACACATTTCCATAAGTATTCAGACTCTTTACTCAGTACTTTGTTGAAGCACCTTTGGCAGCAATTACAGCCTCGAGTCTTCTTGGGTATGACGCTACAAGTTTGGCACACTTGTAATTGGGGAGTTTCTCGCATTCCTCTCTGCAGATCCTCTCAAGCTTTGTCAGGTTGGATGGGGAGCATTGCTGCACAGCTATTTTCAGGTCTCTCCAGAGATGTTAGATCGGGTTCAAGTCCAGGCTCTGGCTCGGCAACTCAAGGACATTCAGAGACCTGTCCCGAAGCCACTCCTGCGTTGTCTTGACTGTGTGCTTAGGGTTGGAAGGTGAACCTTCACCCCAGTCTGAGGTCCTGAGCACTCTGGAGCAGGTTCATCAAGGATCTCTCTGTACTTTGCTCCGTTCATCTTTCCCTCGATCCTGACTAGTCTCCCAGTCCCTGCCGCAGAAAAACATCCCCACAGCATGATGCTGCCACCACCATGCTTCACTGTAGGGATGGTGCCAGGTTTCCTCCAGACGTGACGCTTGGCATTCAGACCAAAGAGTTCAATCTTAGTTTCATTAGACCAGAGAATCTTGTTTCTCATGGTTTGAGAGTATTTAGGTGCCTTTTGGCAAACTCCAAGCGGGCTGTCATGTGCCTTTTACTGAGGAGTGGCTTCCGTCTGGCCACTCTACCATGAAGGCCTGATTGGTGGAGACTGCAGAGATGGTTGTCCTTCTGGAAGTTTCTCCCATCTCCACAGAGGAACTCTAAAGCTCTGTCAGAGTGACCATCGGATTCTTGGCCAAGGCCCTTCTCCCCCGATTGCTCAGTTTGGCCGGGTGGCCAGCTCTAGAAAGAGTCTTGGTGGTTCCAAACTTCTTCCATTTAAGAATGATGGCCACTGTGTTGTTGGGGACCTTCAATGTTGCAAAAATGTTTTGTTACCCTTCCCCAGATCTGTGCCTCGACAAAATCCTGTCTCGGCACTCTACGGACAATTCCTTCGACCTCATGGCTTTATTTTTGCTCTGACGTGCACTGTCAACTGTTGGACCTTATGTAGACAGGTGTGTGCCTTTCCAAATCATGTCCAATCAACCAAATCATGTCCAATCAATTAAATAAAAAAATTCACAGGTGGACTCCAATCACGTTGTAGAAACTCAAGGATGATCAATGGAAACAGATTGCACCTTAGCTCAATTTCGAGTCTCATAGCAAAGAGTCTGAATACTTATGTAAATAAGGTATTTCAGTTTTTTATTTTTAATACATTTGCAGAAATGTCTTAAAACCTGTTTTCGCTTCGTCATTAAGGGGTATTGTGTGTAGATTGCTGAAAAAAAGAAAGAATTAATACATTGTAGAATAAGGCTGTAACGTAACAAAATGTGGGGGTCTGAATACTTTCCGAAGGCACTGTATGTTTGGTGTTATTTATGTTTGATTCTGTGAAATTTAGAGAATATATCTCAGATTAGCAAATCCTGTCATGATAACTTGGTGGAGCTCGATTGATTGCTCTCTGTCTCATGGAAATAGTTACAGTGTTTAGCTGTATATGTTTTGTCTTGTTTCTACCGATGCAATTCATATGGAAACAGCCCAAGATGCTTGCTATAGATAGCTTGCTAGTTAGTCTGTCAGGCAAGAAAAGTTGTGTGTAGCGGTAAATTTGGGCTGCGCTCACGAAGCGTCAACCTCAGTTGTCACTTTCACTAGGTAGCCATTCAGACAACCAGCTAACTAGCCACTGAATTGAATGCTAGAGTCATTTGTGTTTATCTGTTGGGCTTAGGTTATGGTTTGTCATGTTTGCTAGGTGCAAATATACATAGGGTATATTAGCTGTCTTGTTAGGGAAGATGCCCGCGCAGTGGAGTTCATATGATGAGTTGGATATTTGTTTACATAGCCAGCTAACAAGTTGCTTGTCTCTGTCTCATGGAAAGAGTTACAGTGTTTAGCTGTATATGTTTTGTCTTGTTTCTACAGATGCAATTCATTTGGAAACTGTCCAAGCGTTGTAACTATTCAGCTAGATTGGTGAAGTCTGTAGTTAGTCTGTCAGGCAAGAAAGCAAGAGTTGATTGGGAGAGAGAGAGAGAGAGAGAGAGAGAGAGAGAGAGAGAGAGAGAGAGAGAGAGAGAGAGAGAGAGAGAGAGAGAGAGAGAGATAGAGATAGAGATAGAGAGAGAGAGAGAGAGAGAGAGAGAGAGAGAGAGAGAGAGAGAGAGAGAGAGAGAGAGAGAGAGAGATCCTGACCACAATTGTATCCTATTTGTTGCTCCTCTCCTCTCATTATGTTACTCTGTTCCTCTAAGTCAGTGAAAAAGAGGGAAGTGATGTGGAAAGTCAGGGCTCAGCAGCAAAATGCTGATAGATATGATTGGAGGGATAGAGATGTGGAGAGAGGAGGGAGGAGTGGAGCGAGAGGACAGTGGAAGGAGAGAGGAAGAGGAGAGTGAAGAGGAGGGAGAGGAGAGTGGAGGGAGAGGAACATGGAGAGGAAGAGGGAGAGGAGGAAGCAGAGAGAGAGGAGAAAGCAGAGGGAGGGAAGGGGGAGAGCACACCCAAAAGGGGAGCCTACGTTTCCATGGAGTGTGTCTGCCCCAAGTCCCACCATTCACCCTTGTACCACACAGACTGGGCCTAAAGTGACAGTGGCAGTGGTTTTGGAGTTTTTAAATCTGTCCCAGAGCTTGTAATGGATTCCAACAAGAAAATGGGCGGGGTTGACCATCTTGATCACCTGAGGAGCTATTACAATGTTGGACGCATAGGCAGAAAATCGGTTTTGGGGATGCTCAACATTGTGTCGTGACTTGACTAACATTAATCTGAAGACTGTTATTTCTCTATTTAACTCACTATGTTTAATTGTTACCCGATTAAATTAATCTTGTACAAATTAACTCATTAGGATCTGGGGCACCACCAGAGTGGTTCTTTAAAGAGTTACCATCTCCCGAATTAAACTCTAAAAGGTCTTTATCTATCACATCTATAAACAGTCAACTTATTAATCATAACCTCGTATCATACCATCATTCTGAACGTCGTAACCTTCTTGCATCTGCAAATACCCGAGCCTTACTTATGATTCAGTACTACACAAATTGGTTTAATTATTTATTCACTAGCTAATTAAATGTGAACACAGGATAAGCATACACACTCTGCACCAGTTATTGACTGGAGAAAACAGGTCCCTAGCGGAATGACAACAACATGGCTGCTAGTTAAAGAAAAGATGGAGAGGGACAGAGACACTTAACATTGGTACATTCAGAAACTACTCTCACCTACAATGACCATATACTTGGCACATGAACTGGCGCCCGCTTTGAGTAAGAAATCATGAACGTATTTACGTGAAATGCCTGAGTTCGCCGGGAATCTCTCCCTGAACAGGGCAGCCTTGTAAAGGGGGTTGGGCTTTTTTGCCGGCACGCTGATAAGGCTCATATTGTCCGAAATGGTTCCAACAGTCTTCTACTGTTGTCCTTCTACGTAGTCCAGTATCCGGTGACTTGTCATGTATTCCTAAACAGAACTACATAATTGATTTTCCTTCCACTCACTCTTGAAGTTTCTTCTTTGAAGATAGGTTAGCCAGCCGTATCGATGGTTCCCAATGAGGTGATGAGAGTAGTGTAATATGATGGTTTGAGCAGAGTAGCAGGATGGTTCTACTTAAATTCACTTTAGAAGATACTTTACTTAGGACAGCTAATCAGCCGTACCAGTGATTGTCCGGGAGTTGAGTTTATCGCCTCCACCTTGTGTTGAGATTCAAAGTTCAAACCACTTTAAACGTGCAACTGCAGCTTCATGCATTTCTGGTCTCATGTTTTTTCTTAACCCATCATTTATACATTCTGTTCGAAAGGGGCGGTTCCGGCAGGCTGGCACGCTTTCTGACATCACTTTGGGGTGGCGATTACTCACTGTGTAAAGCTCATGGAAAAAAAATATCTCTTATAGCTTCTCAAATCACATGCCTCTCTTAACAAAACAAAAACAATACTTTCATAATTGTTCATATTACATGCATAATGCATCGTATATAAACTTCATACATGTAGTGGGTATACTTTCCAAGATACAGTATTTCCTTTAATAACAAACAAAATTACCTTAGTGTCCAATAGATCACTTCTGACCATTCCCCACGTTCTACTTTCGAAATATTGTTCCAATATTCGCTTTTGAATGTGTTAGAGTCAAAGCGGGAAAAAAGTATATTGAAACAAAGACATTCCTTTGGTGAACCTTGAGGGCGCAGGCCTGAATGTTCTCCTTTGATTTACAACAGGACGTGAGTTGTTAATCACCTATAATTCTTCCCTTCCCCCTCTACGGATGAGAGGAGGTCTGATTTAAGTTATTCATTGCAAACCTGATCTGACCTATTTGGATTCTCGTGGACAGTCATGACAATTGGCATCATAAATCTGTACATTGTGTGGGGGACCATGCAAAGGCCCCTTCCCAGAAACCGCAGGCGCTGGTCCCTGAAGGCATCCAAAATGCAGCTTGTGCGTTCACTTTGTGATATTGCTACAGTGGCAGGAAGAGGGGAGCCAAGAGTGTGGCACCATGGTGCATGGACTGAGTTGTAACTCATTATTTGAAAGCAGGTGAAGTTTGAAGGGTGCAAGAGAGGGTGTGTGGTGTATATATGGAGTGGACGGAGGGCAAAGAGTGGGAGATGTGTAGAAACCTCCTTTGGATCCTCTACGTGTTCAGTGCCACTTTGCAGGATGGGGCCGTACTTCCAGAAGTTCCATGACATGTTGAAGGCTAAATGCAAACACTAAAGTGACAATGTGAAAAAGTTTTTAAAGAAAGTGTGTACTTTTAAAAATGGTCTCTGAACAGCTGTTGTGTTTTGTATCGTCTCTCTTTATCTGGCTCTATCTAATACTTGTCAAATTATCTAATACTTGTCTAATACTTGTCAAATTATCTAATACTTGTCTAATTGTTGTCAAAGTAGGCTACTATTTCTACATTTTGTGTCAGGCCTGGTCTGTACTAAATCGTATTGAGAGAGGTTATCTACATTTTGAAAAAGTCTGAATAGTTGTTTGCATTATTACTTTGTCATAGAAGTAAGAATCATTGTCAATGAAATAGCCTACTTTGTGTGGGTTTTGAAATACTTTCAGAATATTGTCCTCTGGTCACATTCTTGATATTTTTTTAATATGTTTTATTTAACTAGGCAAGTCAGTTAAGAACAAATTCTTATTTACAATGACGGCCTACACCGGCCAAACCTGGACGACCAATTGTGCGCCGCCCTATGGGACTCCCAATCACGGCCGGTTGTGATACAGCCTGGAATCGAACCAGGGCGTCTGTAGTGATGCCTCAAGCACTGAGTTGCAGTGCTTTAGAAGGCTGCGCCACTCGGGAAACTAGGCACACATCACAATTCACTACTTCACAGGAGAGGTATTTGAACGTAAACATTTTTTTTATTACCTTCTGGAACATGTGACCTTTCATCAAATCAAATCAAATTGTATTGGTCACATACACATATTTAGCAGGTGTTATTGTGGGTGTAGCAAAATGCTTGTGTTCCTAGCTCCAACAGTGCAGTAGTATCTAACAATTCAGAACAATACACACAAATCTAAAAGTAAAACATCGGAATTAAGAAATATATAACTATTAGGACGAGCAATGTCAGAGTGGCATTGACTAAAATATAGTTGAATAGAATACAGTATATACAGTTGAAGTCGGAAGTTTACATACACCTTAGCCAAATACATTTATACTCAGTTTTTCACAATTCCTGACATTTAATCCTAGTACAAATTCCATGTCTTAGGTCAGTTAGGATCACCACTTTATTTTAAGAATGTGAAATGTCAGAATAATAGTAGAGAGAATTATTTATTTCAGCTTTTATTTATTTCATCACATTCCCAGTGGGTCAGAATGTCACGGTCGTCTACCATAGATGAGGACCAAGGCGCAGCGTTGCAGGCAAACATACTCTTTATTAAGAGACACGAAAAAACAACAAACGATACGTGACAGTTCACGGTCTCACAATAACAGACTTGAAACAAGATCCCACAAAACCAATGGGAAACAGACAGTTTAAATATGGCTCCCAATCAGAGACAACCAACGACAGCTGACACTCATTGCCTCTGATTGGGAGCCACTCAGGCCAACATAGAAATACACATACTAGATAACCAAATGAAATGCACACCCTGGCTCAACATACAAGTGTCCCCAGAGCCAGGGCGTGACAGTACCCCCCCCTAAAGGCGCGGACTCCGACCGCGCCCACTAAACACCACAGGGGAGGGACCGGGTGGGCACTCCGCTTAGGCGGCGGATCCGGCTCCGGGCCTGATCCCCGCTCCCTCTCCAACCCCCCAAAGTACCCCTGGTCCGGTCTGGCCCCGCTGGCCGGAGCTGGACGGCACACTGGTGGAGCGGATTGCTCTAGCTCCGGCGTGAAGCATCTGACCGGTGCCGGACCAGCCACCGGTGGAACAGGCACGGGCCGTGCCGGACTGACGACGCACACCACTGGCTTGGTGTGGGGAGCAGGAGCGGGCCGCGCCGGGCTGACGAAACGCACCACTGACTTGGTGCGGGGAGCAGGAGCGGGCCGGACCGGGCTGACGAAGCGCACCACTGACTTGGTGCGGGGAGCAGGAACGGGCCGTGCCGGGCTGACGAAGCGCACCACTGACTTGGTGCGGGGAGCAGGAACGGGCCGAGCTGGGCTGACGAAACGCACCACTGACTTGGTGTGGGGAGCAGGAGCGGGCCGGACCGGGCTGACGAAGCGCACCACTGACTTGGTGCGGGGAGCAGGAACGGGTCGAGCTGGGCTGACGAAACGCACCACTGACTTGGTGCGGGGAGCAGGAACGGGCCGAGCTGGGCTGACGAAACGCACCACTGACTTGGTGCGGGAGCAGGAGCGGGCGGACCGGGCTGACGAAGCGCACCACTGACTTGGTGCGGGAGCAGGAACGGGCCGAGCTGGGCTGACGAAACGCACCACTGACTTGGTGCGGGGAGCAGGAGCGGGCCGGACCGGGCTGACGAAGCGCACCACTGACTTGGTTCGGGGAGCAGGAGCGGGCCGGACCGGGCTGACGAAGCGCACCACTGACTTGGTGCGGGGAGCAGGAACGAGCCGAGCTGGGCTGACGAAACGCACCACTGACTTGGTGCGGGGAGCAGGAACGGGCCGAGCCGGGCTGACGAAGCGCACCACTGACTTGGTGCGAGTGGCAGGAACAGGCCGGACCGTACTGGGAACACACACCACTGGCCCTACGTGGGGATCAGGAACAGGCCGGACCGGACTGCCAACACACCCCAGTACCTCTCGCCGTGCCTCTACATCCTCCATCCCCTCTTCGACCAGTGGCCCCCGTAACCTGGCGGCCTCCTCTGGCAACCCGCTGGGCCGCTCTATCGCGGCCTCCTGCTGCCCCGACGTCGTGAGCCCCCCCCTAAAAATTTTCTGGGAGTCTCTCTTCCCCGTGGGCCAGGCCTCTATAATTCTCGCCCAACTCTCGCTCTTCTGCTTCCAATCTCCGCCATTCAGCTCCTCATTCGGCTTGACCCAGTTGAAGCTCTTCCTCCATTGTTCCCAAGTCCACCCACTCTGCTCCTCACTAGGCTGCTTGGTCCAGTTCTGGTGGGATCTTCTGTCACGGTCGTCTACCATAGATGAGGACCAAGGCGCAGCGTTGCAGGCAAACATACTCTTTATTAAGAGACACGAAAAAACAACAAACGATACGTGACAGTTCACGGTCTCACAATAACAGACTTGAAACAAGATCCCACAAAACCAATGGGAAACAGACAGTTTAAATATGGCTCCCAATCAGAGACAACCAACGACAGCTGACACTCATTGCCTCTGATTGGGAGCCACTCAGGCCAACATAGAAATACACATACTAGATAACCAAATGAAATGCACACCCTGGCTCAACATACAAGTCTCCCCAGAGCCAGGGCGTGACACAGAAGTTTACATACACTCAATTAGTATTTGGTAGCATTGCCTTTAAATGTTTTATCTTTGGTCAAACGTTTCGGGTAGACTTCCACAAGCTTCCCACAATAAGTTGGGTGAATTTTGTCCCATTCCTCCTGACAGAGCTGGTGTAACTGAGTCAGGTTTGTAGGCCTCCTTGCTCGCAAACGCTTTTTCAGTTCTAACCACACATTTTCTATAGGATTGAGGTCAGGGCTTTGTGATGGCCACTCCAATACCTTGACTTTGTTGTCCTTAAGCCATTTTGCCACATATTTGGAAGTATGCTTGTGGTCATTGTCCATTTGGAAGACTCATTTGCGACCAAGCTTTAACTTCCTGACTGATGTCTTGAGATGTTGCTTCAATATATCTACATAATTTTCCTTCCTCATGATGCCATCTATTTTGTGAAGTGCACCAGCCCTCCTGCAGCAAAGCACCTCCACAGCATGATGCTGCCACCCCCGTGCTTCACGGTTGGGATGGTATTCTTCGGCTCGCAAGCATCCCCCTTTTTCCTCCAAACATAACAATGGTCATTATGGCCAAACAGTTCTATTTTTGTTTCATCAGACCAGAGGACATTTCTCCAAAAAGTACGATCTTTGTCCCCATGTGCAGTTGCAAACCGTAGTCTGGCTTTTTTATGGAGGTATTGCAGCTGTGGCTTCTTCCTTGCTGAGCTATGTCGATATAGGACTTGTTTTACTGTGGATATAGATACTTTTGTAGCTGTTTCCTCCAGCATCTTCACAAGGTCCTTTGCTGTTGTTCTGGGATTGATTTGCACTTTCCACACCAAAGTACGTTCATCTCTAGGAGACAGAACGCATCTCCTTCCTGAGCAGTATGACGGCTGCGTGGTCCCATGGTTTTTATACTTGCGTAATATTGTTTGTACAGATGAATGTGGTACCTTCAGGCATTTGGAAATTGCTCCCAGGGATGAACCACACTTGTGGAGGTCTACAAATGTTTTTATGAGGTCTTGGCTGATTTCTTTTAATTTACCCATTATGTCAAGCAAAGAGGCACTGAGTTTGAAGATAGGCCTTGAAATACATCCACAGGTACACCTCCAATTGACTCAAATGATGTCAGTTAGCCTATCAGAAGCTTCTAAAGCCATGACATCATTTTCTGGATTTGTCCAAGCTGTTTAAAGGCACAGTCAACTTAGTGTATGTAAACTTCTGACCCACTGGAATTGTGAAACAGTGAATTATAAATGAAATAATCTGTCTGTAAACAATTGTTGGAAAAATTACTTGTGTCATGCAGAAAGTAGATGTCCTAACCGACTTGCCAAAACTATCGTTTGTTACCAAGAAATGTGTGGAGTGGTTGAAAAACGAGTTTTAATGACTCCCACCTAAGTGTATGTAAACTTCCGACTTCAGCTGTACATTTGAGATGAATAAATCAGTATGTAAACATTATTAACCTTTAAGGATCAAGACCCTTTTTTTCAATGATTTCGCCTAAAATGACATACCCAAATCAAACTGCCTGTAGCTAATTGACCTGAAGCAAGGATATGCATATTCTTGCCACCATTTGAAAGGAAACACTTTGAAGGTTGTGAAATGTGAAATTAATGTATGAGAATATACAGTGAGGGAAAAAAGTATTTGATCCCCTGCTGATTTTGTACGTTTGCCCACTGACAAAGACATGATCAGTCTATAATTTTAATGGTATGTTTATTTGAACAGTGAGAGACAGAATAACAAACAAAAAATCCAGAAAAATGCATGTCAAACATTTTATGAATTGATTTGCATTTTAATGACCCCTCTGCAAAACATGATTTAGTACTTGGTGGCAAAACCCTTGTTGGCAATCACAGAGATCAGACGTTTCTTGTAGTTGGACACCAGGTTTGCACACATCTCAGGAGGGGTTTTGTCCCACTCCTCTTTGCAGATCTTCTCCAAGTCATTAAGGTTTCGAGGCTGACGTTTGGCAACTCAAACCTTCAGCTCCCTCCACAGATTTTCTATGGGATTAAGGTCTGGAGACTGGCTAGGCCATTCCAGGACCTTAATGTGCTTCCTCTTGAGCCACTCCTTTGTTGCCTTGGCCGTGTGTTTTGGGTCATTGTCATGCTGGAATACCCATCCACGACCCATTTTCAATGCCCTGGCTGAGGGAAGGAGGTTCTCACCCAATATTTGACGGTACATGGCCCAGTCCATCGTCCCTTTGATGCAGTGAAGTTGTCCTGTCCCCTTAGCAGAAAAACACCCCCAAAGCATAATGTTTCCACCTCCATGTTTGACGGTGGGGATGGTGTTCTTGGGGTCATAGGCAGCATTCCTCCTCCTCCAAACACGGCGAGTTGAGTTGATGCCAAAGAGCTCGATTTTGGTCTCATCTGACCACAACACTTTCACCCAGTTCTCCTCCTAATCATTCAGATGTTCATTGGCAAACTTCAGACGGCCCTGTATATGTGCTTTTTTGAGCAGGGGGACCTTGCGGGCGCTGCAGGATTTCAGTTCTTCACAGCGTAGTGTGTTACCAATTGTTTTCTTGGTGACTATGGTCCCAGCTGCCTTGAGATCATTGACAAGATCCTCCCGTGTAGTTCTGGGCTGATTCCTCACCGTTCTCATGATCAATGCAACTCCACGAGTTGAGATTTTGCATGGAGCCCCAGGCCGAGGGAGATTGACAGGTCTTTTGTATTTCTTCCATTTGCGAATAATCTCACCAACTGTTGTCACCTTCTCACCAAGCTGCTTGGCGATGGTCTTGTAGCCCTTTCCAGCCTTGTGTAGGTCTACAATCTTGTCCCTGACATCCTTGGAGAGCTCTTTGGTCTTGGCCATGGTGGAGAGTTTGGAATCTGATTGATTGATTGCTTCTGTGGACAGGTGTCTTTTATACAGGTAACAAGCTGAGATTAAGAGAACTCCCTTTAAGAGTGTGCTCCTAATCTCAGGTCGTTACCTGTATAAAAGACACCTGGGAGCCAGAAATCTTTCTGATTGAGAGGGGGTCAAATTCTTACTTCCCTCATTAAAATGCAAATCAATGTATAACTTTTTTGACATGTGTTTTTCTGGATTTTTTTGTTGTTATTCTGTCTCACTGTTCAAAGAAACCTACCATTAAAATTATAGACTAATCATTTCTTTGTCAATGGGCAAACGTACAAAATCAGCAGGGGATCAAATATTTTTTCCCCTCACTGTAACACATTAGATCTGGAAAAAGATAATACAAACAAAGAAACATGTTTACAATTATATATTTTTTTCATCATCTTTGAAATGCAAGAGAAAGGCCACAATATAATATTGTAGTTTAGGCGCAATTGAGATGTTGGCCACTAAATGGAAGCTGTGCGTGTGCAAAGTTTCAGATTGATCCAGTGAAGCGTTGCAATACTGGACTATTTTGTATCAAGTCTGCCCAAATGTGCCGAATTGGTCAATTGATACATTTTCAAGTACATAACTATAGAGAACATACAAAAATGATATGGTAAAACAAAATGTAAGTTTACACACTCCCAGGAATGTCATACATGATGGATCATTAGCTTATACACAAACTTTCACACATCTAGATGGCCTGGTGGTGTGGGTGTGGAGCCAGAGACAGCAGGGGTTCAAACTGTAGAACCCAGTTCCTATATTTGAAAAAATAAATGATTTTATCAAACAAAACTATGCTACATTTTATCTCTGGGACCCTTTGGATGACAAATCAGAGCAAGATTACTGAATGTTAGTACATTATTTACCGTCAGAGGTGAATGTCTCAAACCAGTTGCCATTAAGTTTTTGTTGTTGTGCACTCTCCTCAAACAATAGCATGGTACTTGTTCACTGTAATAGCTACTGTAAATTGGACAGTGCAGTTAGATTAACAAGAATGTAAGCTTTCTGACCATATAAGACAAGTTTATGTCCTGGAAAGTTGATGTTCCTTACAACAGTCATGCTAGTCACATTAGCTCATATTAGCTCAATCGTCCTGTATACGGGACACCGATCCCATAGAGGTTAAAGTGACTAGTGTTCCATTATTAAAGTGGCCAGTGATTCCATGTCTATTTATATAGGGCAGCAGCCTCTAAGGTGCAGTGTTGAGTAACCGGGTGGTAGCCGGCTAGTGAAGGCTATTTAACAGTCTGATGGCCTTGAGATAGAAGCTATTTTTCAGTCTTTCGGTCCCAGCTTTGATTCACCTGTACTGATCTAGCCTTCTGGATGATAGCGGGGTGAACAGGCTGTCGCTTGGGTGATCTTTTTGGCCTTCCTGTGACATCGGGTGCTGTAGGTATCCTGGAGGGCAGGCAGTGTGCCCCCGATGACGCTTTGGGCAGACCGCACCACCCTCTGGAGAGCCCTGCAGTTGCGTGCGGTGCAGTTGCCGTACCAGGCGGTGATACAGCCCGACAGGATGCTCTCAATTATGCATCTGTAAATGTTTGTCTTAGGGGCCAAGACACATTTCTTCAGCCTCCAGAGGTTGAAGAGGTGCTGTTGCACCTTCTTCACCACACTGTCTGTGTGGACCATTTGAGATTGTCAGTGATGTGTACGCCGAGGAACATGAAGCTTTCCACCTTCTCCACTGCGGTCCAGTCAATGTGGATAGGGGCGTGCTCCCTTTGCTGTTTACTGAAGTCCACGATCAGCTCCTACATTTTGTTGACGTTGAGGTAGAGGTTATTTTCCTGGCATCACTCCACCAGGGCCCTCACTTCCTCCCTGTAGGCTGTCTCGTCATTGTTGGTAATCAGGCCTAATACTGGTGTGTCGTCTGCAAACTTGATGATTGAGTTGGAGGCGTGTGTGGCCACGCAGTCATGGGTGAACAAGCAGTACAGGAGGGGGCTGAGCACACCCTATGTTGAGGATCAGCGAAGTGGAGGTGTTGTTTCCTACCTTCACCACCTGTTGGCGGCCCATTAGGAAGTCCAGGACCCAGTTGCACTGGCCGGGGTTCAGACCCAGGGCCCCGAGCTTAATGTTGAGCTTGGAGGGTACTATGGTGTAGAAGGCTGAGCTATAGTCAATGAACAGCATTCTTACGTAAGTATTCATCTTGTCCAGATGTCATAGGACAGTGTGGAGTGCGATGGCGATTGCATCGTCTGTGGATCTATTGGGGCGGTAAGCAAATTGAAGTGGGTCTAGGGTGTCAGGTAAGGTAGAGGTGATATGATCCTTAACTAGCCTCTCAAAGAACTTCACGATGACAGAAGTGAGTGTTACGGAGCGATAGTCATTTTGTTAAGTTACCTTTGCTTTCTTTGGTACAGGAACAATGGTGGGCATCTTGAAGCAAGTGGGGACAGCAGACTGGGATATGGAGGGATTTAATGTGTCTGTAAATAATCAAACCAGCTGGTCTGTGCATGCTCTGAGGACGCGGCTAGGGATGCCATCTGGGCTGGCAGCCTTGCGAGGGTTAACACGGTTAAATGTCTTACTCACATCTGTCATGGAGAACGAGTCCTTGGGAACCGACCACATTGGTGGCACTGAGTTATCCTTAAAGCAGGCGAAGAAGGTGTTTAGCATGTCCTGGAGCAAGACGTCAGTGTCCTGCCCCATATGTCTCATGTCTGAGCCGTTGAATTGCGACTCCACTTTGCCTCTGTACTGACATTTTGCCTGTTTGATTGCCTTACGGAGGGAATAACTACACTGTTTGTATTCAACCATATTCCTAGTCACCTTGCCATGGTTAAATGTGGTGGTTCGCGCTTTCAGTTGGATAGATTCTGCCTTCTATCCATGGTTTCTGGTTTGGGTATGTTTTAATAGTCACAGTGGGAACAACATCCCCTATACACTTCCTGATGAAGTCAGTCACCGTGTCCGTGTATATGTCAATGTTATTCTCAGAGGTTAACCGAAACATATCCCAGTCTGCGTGTTCAAAACAATGTTGAAGCATGGTTTCCGATTGGTCATACCAGCATTGAATAGACCTTAGCAAGGGTACTTCCTGTTTGAGTTTCTGCCTATAGCAAGGGAGGAGCAAAATGGAGTCGTGATATGATTAGCCGACGGGCAGGCGGGGGAGGGCCTTGTAGGCATCTCGAAAGGGGAGTAGCAGTGGTCGAGTGTTTTCCCAGAGCGAGTACTACAGTCAATGTGTTGATACAACTATGGTAGCGTTTTCCTCAAATTTGCTTTGTTAAAATCTCCAGCTACAATAAATGCGTTCTCAGGATATGTGGTTTCCAATTTTCATATAAAGTCCAGTGTAGTTCCTTGAGGGCCATTGTGGTATTGGCTTGAGGGGGAATATACACGGCTGTGACTATAACCGAAGAGAATTCTCTTGCGAGGTAATATGGTCGGCATTTGATTGTGAGATATTCTAGGTCGGGTGAACAAAAGGAGTTTCTGAATGTAACTTAACGTTAGCTAGCTGGCTAACAAACTGGAAACTATAACGTTCTGTATTTATGTTCTTAGTCAACCTTGTGTTCTTGAACATAGCCCTGTTTCTTTGTGTTCTTGAACGTAGCCCTGTCTTTCATTTTTCTTCATTGATTTCACCTGTGTTAGTTACTCACCTGGTCTCATCAGCTCCTTATTTAGTTCAGGTCATTCTGTTTGTGCCTTGTGAGGTATTGTTCGATTTGACACACCTCTGTAGCTCAATTGGTAGAGCATGGCGCTTGTAACGCCAGGGTAGTGGGTTCGAACCCCGGGACCACCCATATGTAAAAATGTATGCACACATGACTGTAAGTCGCTTTGGATAAAAGTGACTGCTAAATGGCATATTATTATTATTATAAGCCTTTTCCTAGCTCGTTTGTGAGAACCAGTTACTCTCTTCAGTCCTAGTTTTGATTCACCTGCCTGTTTGCCTACCTGTGTATGACCATTGCCTGCCTGTGACCACGATTCCTGCCTTCTGCGAATGCGAAATAAACACCTGCCGCACTCTGTGCGTGAATCTACACCTTTTTCTACCTGAGTATTCATTACAGAATACCTCACCAAAAAACGGAATGGATTCAGCGGAGCTACAGCGGCAGCTAACCCAGCAAGAGGAGTGTATGGAGGAAATCTGCCATCTTCTCCACCAGCCTATCCCTACTCTTCCGATGCCAGGTATCGTATCCCCTAGCCCTCGTTCATTCATATCCATGCCTGGAAAATATGATGGTTCACCTGGGAAATGTCAGGGATTTCTGAAGCAATGCAGCAAATACATTGAGCACAACCCCACTAACTTCGCCACCAACAAGAGCAGGGTGGATTTGTTGTGTCTCTACTCACAGGCAAAGCTCTGGATTGGGCCACCACCATATGGACTGCCTACAGCACAGAACTCGGATCCGTGACCCATTTCCACACCCTCTTCAAAGAGGTATTTGATCACTCTCCTTTCGGTCGTCCTATAGGAGACTTCCTCATAGAACTTCAACAAGGTTCAGCTGCTGAGTATGCCCTCAAGTTCTGCACCATGGCTGCAGGGAGTGGATGGAGTGAGGCTGCTTTACTTACCGTCTACCAAAGAGGGCTCAACAGGGAACTTCAGGCGGAGCTGGCCCGTAGAGGTGACCTTCAGGATTTAAATCAATACATTCATATGTCCATCTCCATTGACCACCTCATCGCCGACCGCCGAAGAACTATGCCACCCAGAAACCCGAAACCTTCTCTTTCCATGATTCCGTCATCCCGAACATCAAAGGCGGATCCAAGAATGGCTCTGCCTATACTGTGGAGGGAAAGATCATCTACTCAGCCATTTCCCTGTTCGCCCCCCACAGAGAGACGAGAAGGGTCCCTTCGCTGCCATGCAGGTAGGCATGTCCTTAGTGCTAAATATCTCCCAGAAGCAATTCTCCATCCCAGTATTGATAACCGTGAAAGGGGTTACTAAGTACGTAGAGGGCTTGATAGATTCGGGAACAGCAGGTAATTTTATCGATCACCAGCTAGCACAAGAGCTTGACATTGATATAACTCCTGTCACCCCTCCCTTAAGGATTAACACCTTGGACGGGCAGCCATTGGGCTCAGGCTTCATTACGCACCTGACACAGAGCGTCACCCTCCAGATTGGAGTCTTCCACACTGAACCCATTCAACTCATGGAACTCTTATCCCCCAAACAGCCACTCATCCTCAGACACCCCTGGCTTTGTCGTCACGACCCTGCCATCTCGTGGCGACAAGGTGAACTCCTGTCCTGGTCTTCTACCTGCTTCAGCAGTTGTCTCAGCCTACCCTGAAGAGCCACCACCATTGAGCAAAAGGTTCTTCAACGGCTCCTTGACCATAACTTTTATGTGAAGACTGAAAAGAGCACCTTCCATGTAACCTTGGTAAACTTCCTCTGTTTCGTACTGACACCTGGAGGGGTCAGCATGGATGAGAACAAAGTCACCGCCGTCAGTAACTGGCCCAAACCCACCACCGTTAAGGAACTCCAACGTTTCATTGGGTTGGGTTCTCCAACTTCTATCGCCGGAATATTGGGAACTTCAGTTCTACTGCCACTCCCCTCACTGCCTTTACCAGCCAAAAGACCCAGACCCTTCAATGGACTGATACCGCCCTGACTGCTTTCAACAACTTGAAACGTCTCTACACCTCAGATCCTGTCCTTCGCCAACCTGATCCGACCCTTCCTTTCACTCTGGAGGTGGATGCCTCCGAAGTAGGTGTAGGAGCCATACTCTCTCAGCAGGTGGGAACACCTCCAAATCACATCCTTGTGCTTTCTTCTCCAGGAAGTTATCCTCTGCTGAGAGGAATTATGATGTGGGGAACAGAGAACTCCTCGCAATCAAGCTGGCCCTCGAGGAGTGGTGCCACTGGTTGGAGGGCGCACAACATTCCTTTCATGTCCTAACAGATCATCGTAATCTGGAATATATCAGAGGGGCCAAGAGGATAAACTCCAGACAAGCCCGCTGGGCTCTCTTCTTCACATGCTTCCATTTTCATGTTACTTACATCCCTGGAAAGAAAAACATAAAAGCTGATGCTCTCTCCTGCCAGTTTGACCTTCCGACCAGTAACTCAGACCCTACACCCATTCTTCCTTCCTCTTGCATTATGGGGCCAGTACTGTGGGAGGTTCACTCTGCCATACAAGAAGCCCTAACCTCAGACCCGGCTCCTCCTAAGACACCAGCTGGGGAGAGTTACGTACCAGCAGCTGTTGGACCCCAACTGATGCAATGGTGTCACACGTCCTTGGGGTCAGGACATGAACCGTTTGCGAACACGTTTTTGCCATTGTGCCTGGGCATCAGACTCCAGAGCCCTTTATTGCAGAATTGTGTCAATGAGGTGGTCGGTGTTAAAATTGCTAACACTTATCACATGGTTTATGCAGGCTGAAATGTAGAGGCTGAAATATGGTGCGTTCGGATATATGGTTGGGATGCTATCGGAAACGTAACATTTGCAACAAGCATGGTAACAAGCATTCATTCTTACACCTCTGTAAATACAGACTGTAATTACCACCAGTTACAGGTTTTTATTACAGTGTAACTATGTATTATTACAATGAATTGTAATACTTCTTACAGTGTAATAACATATGTAATTACATTGTGATAAGGACCCAGTAAAATTAACTGTTAACGAAAGGAGTTTTTAGTATTTTGAAAATAGAAAATACCATTCTCTGAAATACCATTATCTTGTTACAAATTAGAGGGTGATTTTGTTCAGGCCTTTCAAATACAAATTACAAAAAACTCAAAAGTAATTGAAATACGTATTTCAAATACATGCAACAGAAATATTGCCCATCATTGCGCATGCGCACACACACATACAGTGAGGGAAAAAATGTTTTGATCCCTGCTGATTTTGTAAGTTTGCCCACTGACAAAGACATGATCGGTCTATAATTTTAATGGTAGGTTTATTTAAACAGTGAGAGACAGAATAACAACAAAACAATCCATAAAAATCCATGTCAAAAATGTTAGATTTCTGGCTCCCAGGTGTCTTTTATACAGGTAACGAGCTGAGATTAGGAGCACACTCTTAAAGGGAGTGCTCCTAATCTCAGTTTGTTACCTGTATAAAAGACACCTGTCCACAGAAGCAATCAATCAATCTGATTCCAAACTCTCCACCATGGCCAAGACCAAAGAGCTCTCCAAGGATGTCAGGGACAAGATTGTAGACCTACACAAGGCTGGAATGGGCTACAAGACCATCGCCAAGCAGCTTGGTGAGAAGGTGACAGCAGTTGGTGCGATTATTCGCAAATGGAAGAAACACAAAAGAACTGTCAATCTCCTTCGGCCTGGGGCTTCATGCAAGATCTCAACTCGAGGAGTTGCAATGATCATGAGAACGGTGAGGAATCAGCCCAGAACTACACGGGAGGATCTTGTCAATGATCTCAAGGCAGCTGGGACCATAGTCACCAAGAAAACAATTGGTAACACACTACGCCGTGAAGGACTGAAATCCTGCAGCGCCCGCAAGGTCCCCTTGCTCAAGAAAGCACTTATACAGGCCCGTCTGAAGTTTGCCAATGATCATCTGAATGATTCAGAGGAGAACTGGGTGAAAGTGTTGTGGTCAGATGAGACCAAAATGGAGCTCTTTGGCATCAACAACTCACCGTGTTTGGAAGAGGAGGAATGCTGCCTATGACCCCAAGAACAACATCCCCCCCGTCAAACATGGAGGTGGAAACATTACGCTTTGGGGGTGTTTTTCTGCTAAGGGGACAGGACAACTTCACCGCATCAAAGGGACGATGGACGGGGCCATGTACTGTCAAATCTTGGGTGAGAACCTCCTTCCTTCAGCCAGGGCATTGAAAATGGGTCGTGGATGGGTATTCCAGCATGACAATGACCCAAAACACACGGTCAAGACAACAAAGGAGTGGCTCAAGAAGAAGCACATTAAGGTCCTGGAGTGGCCTAGCCAGTCTCCAGACCTTAATCCCATAGAAAATCTGTGGAGGGAGCTGAAGGTTTGAGTTGCCAAACGTCAGCCTCGAAACCTTAATGACTTGGAGAAGATCTGCAAAGAGGAGTGGGACAAAACCCCTCCTGAGATGTGTGCAAACCTGGTGGCCAACTACAAGAAACGTCTGACCTCTGTGATTTCCAACAAGGGTTTTGCCACCAAGAACTAAGTCATGTTTTGCAGAGGGGTCAAATACTTATTTCCCTCATTAAAATGCTAATCAATTCATAACATTTTTGACATGCGTTTTTCTGGATTTATTTTTTTGTTATTCTGTCTCTCACTGTTCAAATAAACCTACCATTAAAATTATAGACTGATCATGTCTTTGTCAGTGGGCAAACGTACAAAATCAGCAGGGGATCAAAAACTTTTTTCCCTCACTGTATACTGAAATGTTAGCGTTAGCATATAACAGAAGTTTTTGCGCAATCAGTTTTGAAAGATTACTCAACACTGTAAACTCAGCACATGGGCTGGATATGAGAAAATATACCCTGGTTTCCTCAAACAAGGAAACGTGCACTAGACGAGCCCCATACACTGCTCTTCTTCTGTCTTCTGGTGTTCAGACATAGCCTCTTTATCTCCACTGGAACATATATCTACTCTACGCGTACACACACAAAGAACACACACGCTCTAGCTTGCTCTATAGCCTCTGTGGTGGGCAGATCTAGCAGACTGCAGATGAGAGCTTAGTTATTGTGTGTCTATGATGATGCTTTCATCTGTTGGCCATCTATAACACGTGGAGTATATCAGATTAAGCAACTTTCAGTTTTGAGTGCTAGTGTTTGGAAATGGTTTGGCTCCGTGGATCTAGAGTGCTGTCCCTGCTTTCGACAGTGTCTCTCTGTCTCTGTGTGTCACCTTCTCTGGGCACAGGTGAGTACTCATGGTGATACTAGTGTGTAATAAAAGTGGGACAGGGTGAAACCCTAGGTATGGTAGTTGCGTTTAGATTAGATGGTGTTGAATGCTTTTAATACCCAGATATACTCAGAAATAACCCCTAATAAACTAGTTTGTTAACAAAAATAAATAAGTTATATGTAGAGCTGTTTTGGACCTGAGTTATATACTTTTTTCCACAACTCCCACTCTTTAGCTACTCCAGATGCTGTTGAGTTGAAGTACCCCAGGACTCCTATGGTTGGGACTGAGGGCATGCCCTTGAGGCTCACCTGTAAGGCAGAGTATGAAACTAAACAATGTGGTCGCATTGATGCCTTTTGGTGTCATCACTCTTTGGAAGAGTGTCCCAAGCTCATTGACCCCAGCAAGTACCTCACCATTGTCAACGAGATGTTTATGGAGGACCGGAGTGTCAGACATAGACACGTTATAACAGACTTCATACAGCTGACCCCTGCTGACCAAGGAGTCTATCAGTGCCATGCAGTATGTGAAATGGGAGGCCATACTGCCATGGGACACTACATAAATATCACGGTCAAAGGTATTTGTCCATTACATTTTTTGGTTTTACAATTTTAGCAGTTACTCTAACCCACAGCGACTTATAATAACAACATTCAACTAAGGTGAAACAACCGTGTAGCATGATCATCAGTCAATCAATTAAACAATCAACAAACCAACCAATTAATCACTAATGTTGATATCTAACCATATAACAGCAGCTCCCGGAGTTGATCAAAGAAAGGCCAACAATGGTGGACAGAACTGGACATACAACACTGTAATGATACTGTGGTCCCTTCTCCTAATACTGGAGTTACGTGAGGCAAGATGAATAACAAAATAATACATTAAAAATGCACTTTTACATTCATACTTCGCAGCCTATCATAACATAATGTTTTACCAATTATGGGGTGTAAATATGTCAAAAGGGACCTTTTGGGGTGAAGTCTCTTGTTTATTGATGATTATGTGTGTTTAACAGGTTAATCATTGAGCTGGTCTGTTAGCTGATGGCAGATGACGTCAAGGCTGAACATGACCTACAAATTATAATGAAGATACGATCTACAATACAGATTTATATCAAACCCAAACATTTAACTGAATCGTTTTACATATGTATAAATAAGGTGCTACAGGCTCAAAAGACTACATAATTTGTATTCTATGGTTAGTAGTTTTCTTAACATTACGAAAAATAAAAACATTGTGTTATAAACCAGCTTCAAGCATGAATGTACAGTATGTTGGAAGACAGGAGGGTTTGTACTACCTAAATAAAAATACAATTTCATGAAATGTCAATAGAATGCTCATTTGTTTGCTTGATTACTATTTTGTTCTTGTTGTCATGCGTGCCTATTTCTTTTTTTTTTTGTTCTCTCCCCTGTTCTTGTCATGGTGGGCTATCTCTCTACACCTCTGAGGTCTGTGTCTGTTAGAGGAAATGCCCATACAGGACAGGAAACCACACATAGCATTTGCACAAATGGAGGCCTGAAGCTATGTGAATAGCGCAAGTAGCAGTCTATGTGGTTGGAAGTGTGAGGGAGAGTAAAGGGGTCTGCTTGTCTTGTGATGTTCATCATCATCTCAGTTTGATTTGAAGGCTCAGGAGTGACTAATACTTCTTTGTTCTTGTTGTTATGCGTGCCTATTTCTTTTTTTTTTGTTCTCTCCCCTGTTCTTGTCATGGTGGGCTATCTCTCTACACCTTTCAGGTCTATGTCTGTTAGAGGAAATGCCCATATGGGACAGGAAACCACACATAGCATTTGCACAAACAAACAGAGGCTTGACGCTATGTGAACAGCACTAGTAGCAGTCAATGTGATTGGAAGGGTGAGGGGGAGTAAAGGGATCTGCTTGTCTTCTGATGTTCAACATAATCTCAGTTTGATTTGAAGGCTCAGGAGTGCAATGTAATACTATATAATGTAGGTTAACAATTTTTGAAGGAAGTTGTTATGAATTGTCAAACTGAGCGATATTCCGTGTGAATTATTGGCTAGACCACTAGGTCAGAACTTCTCCAAATACATTTTGGTTGTATACAGGTGTTCCCCAGAGTTATATGTACCCCAAAAAAACATCAGATAAGAAAAGCATGGTGTGTCATACAGTATATGGAAATTAGCCATTTGACCATTATAAACTGACAAACTACATAAACATTTGTGCACTATATCTGCAATCTTATAAAATAATCAAACATTATTTTGATGATTACAACAGCAATTATCAAAGCGTTTTATATGTTTACATGCATTAACGTCTCAGTAAAACCACATCTACACGTTTAAATTAGTAGAAATGACCACTTCCACCTTAGGGTAAACTTTAAAGGTAGACTTAAAGAGGAGACGATCATGCACCAGTTTGTGATGGGTGAATAACATGATTCATTCCTGAATACAGAGTTACTCAGTAATGTGTCAAAACAGTCCAGTGCGCAAAACAGAATCACTGGAACCAACAAGGCACACGGGGAAAACCATATAGCTACAGTGGGGAAAAAAAGTATTTAGTCAGCCACCAATTGTGCAAGTTCTCCCACTTAAAAGATGAGAGAGGCCTGCAATTTTCATCATAGGTACACGTCAACTATGACAGACAAAATGAGAAGAAAAAAAATCCAGAAAATCACATTGTAGGATTTTTTATGAATTTATTTGCAAATTATGGTGGAAAATAAGTATTTGGTCAATAACAAAAGTGTCTCAATACTTTGTTATATACCCTTTGTTGGCAATGACACAGGTCAAACGTTTTCTGTAAGTCTTCACAAGGTTTTCACACACTGTTGCTGGTATTTTGGCCCATTCCTCCATGCAGATCTCCTCTAGAGCAGTGATGTTTTGGGGCTGTCGCTGGGCAACACAGACTTTACACTCCCTCCAAAGATTTTCTATGGGGTTGAGATCTGGAGACTGGCTAGGCCACTCCAGGACCTTGAAATGCTTCTTACGAAGCCACTCCTTCGTTGCCCGGGCGGTGTGTTTGGGATCATTGTCATGCTGAAAGACCCAGCCACGTTTCATCTTCAATGCCCTTGCTGATGGAAGGAGGTTTTCACTCAAAATCTCACGATACATGGCCCCATTCATTCTTTCCTTTACACGGATCAGTCGTCCTGGTCCCTTTGCAGAAAAACAGCCCCAAAGCATGATGTTTCCACCCCCATGCTTCACAGTAGGTATGGTGTTCTTTGGATGCAACTCAGCATTCTTTGTCCTCCAAACACGACAAGTTGAGTTTTTACCAAAAAGTTCTATTTTGGTTTCATCTGACCATATGACATTCTCCCAATCCTCTTCTGGATCATCCAAATGCACTCTAGCAAACTTCAGATGGGCCTGGACATGTACTGGTTTAAGCAGGGGGACACGTCTGGCACTGCAGGATTTGAGTCCCTGGCAGCGTAGTGTGTTACTGATGGTAGGCTTTGTTATTTTGGTCCCAGCTCTCTGCAGGTCATTCACTAGGTCCTCCCGTGTGGTTCTGGGATTTTTGCTCACCGTTCTTGTGATCATTTTGACCCCACGGGGTGAGATCTTGCGTGGAGCCCCAGATCGAGGGAGATTATCAGTGGTCTTGTATGTCTTCCATTTCCGAATAATTGCTCCCACAGTTGATTTCTTCAATCCAAGCTGCTTACCTATTATAGATTCAGTCTTCCCAGCCTGGTGCAGGTCTACAATTTTGTTTCTGGTGTCCTTTGACAGCTATTTGGTCTTGGCCATAGTGGAGTTTGGAGTTTGACTGTTTGAGGTTGTGGACAGGTGTCTTTTATACTGATAACAAGTTCAAACAGGTGCCATTAATACAGGTAACGAGTGGAGGTCAGAGTAGCCTCTTAAAGAAGAAGTTACAGGTCTGTGAGAGCCAGAAATCTTGCTTGTTTGTAGGTGACCAAATACTTATTTTCCACCATAATTTGCAAATAAATTCATAAAAAATCCTACAATGTGATTTTCTGGATTTTTTTCTCTCAATTTGTCTTTCATAGTTGACATGTACCTATGATGAAAATTACGGGCCTCTCTCATCTTTTTAAGTGGGAGAACTTGCACAATTGGTGGCTGACTAAATACTTTTTTCCCCCACTGTATCTGGGCCTCTCCTCTGTGTCGTACAGCCGTGACAGTGCGTCTGCCTTCACGTTCTTCATACCCGGGATGTATGATAGTGTAAAATCAAACCAGGTGAAGAATAGGGCCCACCTGGCCTGGAGAGGGTTCAGCCTCCTCGCTGCCCGGATGTACTCCAGGTTACGGTGGTCCGTCCAGAGGAGGAAAGGTTGTTTCTCCCCCTCGAGCCAGTGCCTCCACACGGTCAGGGCTCGGACAACAGCCAACAGCACCCGATCACCAACGTCGTAGTTCTGTCCGCCAGGCTGAGCTTCTTGGAGAAGAAGGCACAGGGGAAGAGCTTAGGTGGCGTGCCCGAGCGTTGAGATAGGACCACGCCTATCCCTACCTCAGATGCATCCACCTCCACTACGAATGGTGGTGATGGATTCGGGTGGGCCAGTACCGGGGCTGAGGTGAACAGACCCCTCAGGTTACTGAAGGCCCTGTCAGCCTCAGCAGACCAGCGGAGCCGGGACGGCCCACCCTTCAACAGAGAGGGGATGGGGGCTGCGACCTTCCCAAAGCCCCGGATAAAGCCAATGAAGCGCTGCAGCTCCTTAACCGTGGTTGGAATCGGCCAATTACGCACGGCTGAAATGCGGTCTCCCTCCATCTCCGCACCTGAGGTGGTGATGTGGTATCCGAGGAAGGAGACGGACTGTTAGAAGAACAGACATGTTTCTGCCTTGGCATACAGTTCATGCTCCAACAGTCGCCGAAGCACTCTGCGAACCAGGGACACATGCTCGGCATGCGTAGCGGAATAAACCAGAATGTCATCGATATAGACCACTACACCGCGACCAAGCATGTCCCGAAACACCTCGTTCACAAAGGACTGAAAGACGGATGGAGCATTCATCAAACCGTATGGCATCACCAGGTATTCATAATGCCTGTGGTTGTGCTTAATGCTGTCTTCCACTCGTCCCCCTCTCGGACACGCACCAGCTTGTACGCACTCCGTAGATCTAATTTTGTGAAGAAGTGCGCCCCATGCATTGACTCGATCACATATGGAATGAGTGATAGAGGATAACTAAATAGTATCTTCCCCTTGTTCAGTGATCGGTAATCAATGCAAGGGCGTAGACCTCCGTCTTTCTTCTTCACAAAAAAGAAACTTGAGGAGGCGGGCGAAGTGGAGGGACGTATAAACCCCTGGCGCAGGGACTCGGAGACGTATGTCTCCATAGCATCCGTTTCAGCCTGTGACAGGGGATAAACATGACTCCTGGGAGGCACAGCATCTACCCGGAGGTTTATCGCGCAATCTCCCGCCCGATGAAGTGGTAATTTGGCCACCTGCATTTTGGAAAATGCGTGTGCAAAATCGAGGTATTCGGGGGGAATGCACACGGTGGAGGTACTGTCTGGACTTTCCACCACGGTTTCACCAACGGAAACACCTAGACACCTACCCACTCTCACAACCACCCCGTGAGAAGCCTCATGTGGCCATGAAAAGGTGAGTGCTAACCAGGGAAGACCGAACACAACAGGGAAATCAGGAGACTCAATAAGTCTTGTGTGTAACCATAGTGACTGGTGCTGTAACCTCCCTAACGAATCCGGACCCTAATGGTCGACTGTCAAGTGCACTGATGGGGAGTGGAATGGATAGGGGAACCAATGTAATGCCTAGACTATGTGAAAATTACCTGTCAATAAAGTTCCCAGCTGCGCCTGAATCGACCAGAGCCTTACACTGGGGAACTACAATGTAATCAGGAAAGTGGATGGGTAGGGTACAGTGCACAGCAGAGGGCTCTGAATGAGTATGGTTTTTCGATACCTGGGGTGATGCGAGAGTGCCCTGCCTGACGCCTCCAGATCCATAAGAACGCTGACGACATCGTGCATTGAAATGTCCTCTCGTGCCATCTGCTGCTAGAGTCCGGAACTCCTGGGCGAAGTCCTGCACGGTCCTCGTCCCCTGCCTCAGGTGGACAAGCCGCTTGCCCGCCTCTCTACCCTCGGGCGGGTGATCGAAGACAGCCCGAAAGAGGCGAGCGAACTCCCCGTAGTTGTCCAATGCGGCTCTTTCTTCATTCCAGACCACATTGGCCAACTCCAGGGTTTCCCTGAGAGGCAGGAGACGAGGGCAGACACCTTCTCCCACTCCGATGGGGCCGGGCTGATGCTTGAATAGTATAGCTCCAATTAGAGGAGGAATCCCTGGCAGAGAGCAGCTGTCCCGTCAAAATCCCGTGGTCGGGATATATGGATCCCTCTGGGTGCTGGGGTGTGGGTGGCTGGATCCGGTCGCCAAACTGGTCCCGACAGATCGGGTCATCGCTTCTCCCAAGCTGGCTAGCATTGTCGATTGTTCCCGGACCCGTTCCACGACTCCAGGCATGTGCTCCTCTCCGGCTGACTCCAAATTTTGGTGTGTTATTCTGTGATGGGTGATTTGAAGGAGTCAGGCGCAAGAGGGTAAATCACAGAATAACAGGATTTATTCCGGAATACAGAGTTACTCAGTAATGCGTCAAAACAGTCCAGTGCGCAAAACAGGCGCACTGGAACCAACAAGACACACAGGGAAAATAACCCGGCAATACAAAATACAAGGAGCTCAACCGAGCTTCACTCTCCTCACAATAAACAATCACACAAAGACAAGTGGGCATAGGGAACACTTATACAGGTACTGATGAGGGGATATGAACCAGGTGTGTGTAATAAACAAGACAAAACAAATGGAATGATGAGATGAGGAGCTGCAGTGGCTAGAAGGCCGGTGACGACGAACGCCGAAGCCTGCCCTAACCAGAAGAGGAGGCAGCTTCGGAGGAAGTTGTGACACAGTTGTTGCCACAGAACAAGTGAAGAACGTTTTTATTAGCCTCGCTTGCCAGGCTAAAGACACATGTCTTGGAACAAGTTCTTATCACACGATAGCGAGTGACCAGGGGCTTTGATAATTGTTTATGTTTTATGCTAATATTGGTTAACTCTTGGTTGGTGTCATCATGCTGATATTAGACAAACTACTTTTATTTTTCTATCATGGAATGTGTATTTGGTGCTCATGTGTTCATTGTGTATTGATCTTACATTAATTTCTGATGAAAGCAACAGCATAATGGCTTTTCTCTAACAGTTCCTTCTTGTGAGGGAACGCAAACATTGTTACACATCTTGTTTCACATCTATTACAGATCTATGCTTTTTTATTGTTGTTTTACTAATTTAAAATAGTATTTATAAAAATGGAAATCATCAGTCAGCATTGTGTTTCTTCCAGGTGCTTTGGAGGTGAGGTGCCCGAGGGTCCCTATCATTGGGAGAGAGGGCACGCCACTGAATCTCACTTGTAACATAGAGTATGATCCGAGAAAATGTGGTCATATTGAAGCTTCCTGGTGCCATCGCTCTTCAGTTGAAAAATCCTAAGTTTACTGCTCTCGCTAAGTGCACCACTGTTGTCAAAGAGGCAGTTATGGAGCACCCCAACATCAAACGTAGAGAGGTCGTCACAGAGATCACACAGCTGAATGAAAATGACCAACGACTCTATCAGTGTCAAGCACATTGTGAGAGCGGCGATTCTGCTATGGTACACTATAGTAGTATCACAATCAAATGTCATTTGTGGGTCTGCTATGGGTACAGCACCGCATTATCAATCTAGATGATGAGTTGATTGATCTTCAAACTCTGAACTCTCTACGTAGCAGGAGAAAAGGAACCAATGGTAGAGCATGGTGAAGAGGATGAGAGTATGCCTTGGGACATTATTACACTTCCACTCACTTTTTACTAAATTACCTACCTGTATTATCAACCTTCCTGTATTACAAATCACCTATTCATAAAAGGACAATGTACTTTTTCAATCTCACTCACACTCCCTAATATCCACAATATTCATGTTTTACATTTCCTTTTATTTTTTGTTGTGATATCATTGTTTTGGAGACTTTGGCCCAATCCCATATGGATTCCTAGATTGTGGAGATCTTAGATGATTTGATTGCTATAGGATGAAACTTCCACCTAACCTATTCGAGTGCAAGGTGGAGCTGTTACCATATTGATTGCAAAATCCTCTCAGATCTCCACAAGTCTATAGGGTGTAGGGTCTAGGCCTAGGCGTCCATTTGGACACCTTATGTTACTGAATGTCACCCCTGTGACCTGCAGGAAAATGCTGTCCTGTGTGCACCCCACCACCAGAGGGCCGTACAGTGCAGTGTTCCAATGTCGAATTATCGGTTTCCGGGTCACGGAGGAGAGAGGACGGAGGAAAGAGGGTGGAGGACGGACTTTTGCCCAAATGAGAAAAAGGCCTGTGTGTGATGCTGAAAGAGAAAAAATCGCTTCCACCAGCATGTATTGTTTAACTGTAGAGGACCTTGGTTAGGCATTATTGTAAACTTCTAAAACATATTTAGAGTCAACATAAAATCTTGTTTCCTACTCTTGCTATTTGATCTCTTGCAATCTATTGTCTTTGATTAATTGCATATGGAGTTTTATAGCTCCACTTACAAAGGATATTAATTATCTTTACAGACAAAGGATATCAATGATCTGGAAATATTCTGTATGGAGGACTGGTCTAAGATACCTCCCAATGTGTTCTCCAATCTCATAAAACATTTTAGAAAAGCCTCAGTGTTGTTATCCTCGCAAGTGTACTGAAAACACGGGTGGAAATAACTTTGACCGCTATTTTTTATTTTTTTTTGTATTACTTAATATTTTTATCTGATCAAGTGTATTAGTATAAATAATTTTTACCATGCAATATAGCTCAGTATTTGTATTATTTATTTTATACAGAATTTTTTGCTAATCTTTATCAAGGGTGCCAATAATTATGGACCTGACAGTATATGGTAGCTACAGTTTCGTTACATTTTGTAGAATGTTTATCATACAGTCTGTACTCTATGTACAAGGACACAACCCATGTGTTGCTCTGTGAAAACCAAGTAGTAATCAGGAGGCTATTGGACATGTTTTATAGATTGTATCTCACTCTTTTTCAGATGCCATACTGTAGGTGAGACCTCTATTGTTGGGATGAAGGGCTTTCCATTAAAGCTCACCTGTTCCATATAGAGTATTACCCCAAAATATGTGATCCCATTGATCGTTCAGATGAAGAATGTCCCAAACTTACTGATCCCGAAAGGTAACTATCTCACTGTTGTCAATGAGACAATCATGGAGGACAGTAACATCAGACGCAAAGATTTTGTCACAGAGATCAAACAGATGACACGAAATGACCAAGGACTCTATGGCTGCGTTTACACAGGTTGCCCAATTCTGATGTCTCGCCCAATTGCAAAAGAGCTGAACTGATAGGTAAAAATATCAGAATTGGGCTGCCTGTGTAAACGTAGCCTATCAGTGCCAAACAGCATGTGAGAAGAGCAAGAAGAAAGCCATGGGACACATTGTTAATATCACAGTCAAAGGTATTTGTCCATTACATTTCTCTGTTTAAGATTTGAGCAGTTCCTTTTACCCACAGTGACTTACAATAACTACTTTCATGCCTGCTCCCGCTCCCCCTCCCCCTCTCTGTCGCTCGAGGGCATCAGACTGCCCATCATTACGCACACCTGTCACCATCGTTACGCGCTTCAGCGCTTCATTGGACTCACCTGAACTTCATCACTGCTTGGTTACCTCCCCTATATCTGTTTGTTCCCAGTGTCTGCACTAATGTCGTTATGTTTCCCCTGTCCAGACGCTGTCAGTGTTTTGATTCATGTCTGTTTATATTACATTTTCACTCCCTGTACCTGCTTCTCATCTCCTAGCATCTGTCCAACAACTACATTACATTAAGGTGAAACAACCATGTAGCATGAATATCAGTCAATCAATGAATCAATCAACAAACCAACCAATTAATCAATAATTTGATCTCTAACCCTAACAGGAGTTCCCATAGTTTATCAAAGAAAAGCCAACAATGGTGGACCTTAACTGGACATAAAACACTGGAATGATATGGTGGTCCCTTCTCCAAATACTGGAGTTACTTAAGGTAAGATTAATAACAAAATATTTACATTTACTGTATACTTTGCAGCCAATGATAACATATTGTGTTACCAATTATGGGGTGATTGCTGCATGTTATGATTCCTTAGAGTGATGTACCTATGTCATAAGGGACATTTTGGGATGAAATCTCATGTTTATTGAATATACATTCTGTGTGTTACAGGTTCATCAAGGCAGAACATGACCTGTCAATCATCATGGAGAGACCATCTACAATACAGATTTATATCAAACCCAAACATATTGCGGCATTATTTAGCATACAATAAGGTGTTATGTGGCTCAAAAGAGTACAGAGTTTGTATTCTATGGATAATAGTTTACTCCAAATGTAAGAACAAAATATGTTATTATTGACATTGTGTTATTTCCAATTTCAATCATCAATATGTATGTAGGAAAGATGGTTGGGTTTGAGTATCAGTGAAAAAAAAATGTTTTAAATGGTAATAACAATCTTGATCACTTGTCGTGCTTACTTTTTTATTTGCTCTTGTTCTCATGCGTGCCTGTTTCTTATTTCCCCCTTCTCTTCTTTTCCGTTCTTTTCTTGTCATGGTGGGCTCTCTAAACCTCTCAAGTCTATTTCTGTGAGACGAAATACACATACAGTACAAAGGACAGGAAACCACACATTGCATTTGCATAAACAAATGGAGACTTGAAGCGCAGTGAAGAGTGCTAGTATAAGTCTGTGTAGTTGGAAGGATGAGGGGGAGTGAAGGGGTCTGCTAGTCTTGTGATGTTCATCATAATCTCGGGTCAGTTTGGTTGGGGCCATTCAATTCCATGCAACTTTATTTATCCCCCCCAGGGTACTTTTATTGTACATTTCATTTTAACGAAGGAAAGGAAGATCTAAATTAGCCAGCAACCCACACTAAATACACAAAGTGCTCATTTGCGTACCTGTACCAAAACCTCTCCCTGCGTACCAATTGACAAAAATATCTTCTAAGGGTACTACATTTTACCAATAAACTTGGGGTTTCATTTATACCATACAGATCAGCACACTGTGAGAAAAACAGATCTGATAAAATAAAAAATATATACAAAATACAAAATAACTTCCACAAAAAAACTAAATGTGTAACTCCACCATTACAGTCTCTCTAAGTACACCGTGGAGCTTGCTGGGGTCCTCCAGTAGCAAATCATGAGAACAGGGACATTTAAAATATTTGATGCCAAATAGGACACTAAAATGAAGAAATTACAAATAAATACATATCATTAAAGTCATTGTTAAGTGTTGCCTAATCAAAACATGGAAACAATAGTGATTACAGGAGCAATTACCAATGAGTTTAAATGTCCACACACATTAATGTCTCAGTTAAAACCACAAGAAGTCTATATTATATAGCTGATGGTAATGTAAAACTGAGTCCAATGCTTTCTGTCATTGCCTTTGGATTGTTTTATATGAGCTGGGGAGCCAGTGACACAGTGCATGTTCTAGCATAAAGACGACTGTCATCAGACTAATTTCATTTAATTTCATTCTCATATTTGTCTCCAGCACAAGATTATGACTGTTACCCAGAGATGAGACTGAAACGGAACAGTGTGTGGAAGGCTTCACCAGGGGATCACCTGAAGAGATTTTGTGTTGCTGCACCTGTTAAGAAACTGACTGTTAGAACTGTTAAGGCTCCATGGATTGATGAGGAATTGGAAAACTGTATGATTGAAGGAGATGGGGCAAAAGAGTCACTAATAAGTCTGACTGGCTGACTTGCTACAAATTGAGAAATTATGTGACTTAACAACAAAAAGAAAAAGAAACTATTATTAAGCCAAGATCAATGATATAAAGGATGATGGAAAAAATACTTTGGAGTTCTTTAAATAAAACTATGGGCAGAAAGATGGCTTATTAATCACAAAACCATTTAATCTTGTCAATTATTTTAATGATGACTTGATTGGCAAATTGGGTGAATTTAGGCAGGAAATGCCAACAACGAGAAGTGAGCCATCGTATTCATGCATAACAAAACTAATAATGAATGAAAGGCATTGTGAGTTTGAATTTTGTAAAGTTACTGTGGGAAAGGTTGAGCTGCCCACTGACGAGTGCCTACCAGACGAGCTAAATGCCTTCTATGCTCGCTTTGAGGCAAGCAACACTGAAGCATGCATGACAGCACCAGCTGTTCCGGACCACTGTGTGATCATGCTCTCCATAGCCGATGTGAGTAAGACTTTTAAACAGGTCAACATTCACAAGGCCGTGGGGGCCAGACGGATTACCAGGACTGTACTCAGCGCATGCACGGACCAACTGGCAAGTGTCTTTACTGACATTTTCAAACTCTCCCTGACCGAGTCTGTAGTACCTACATGTTTCAACCAGACCACCATAGTCCCTGAGCCCAAGAACGCCAACGTAACCTGCCTAAATTACTACCGCCCCGTAGCACTTACGTCTGTAGCTATGAAGTGTTTTGAAAGGCTGGTCATGGCTTACATCAACACCATCATCCCGGAAACCCTAGACCCACTCCAATTCGCATACCGCCTCAAGAGATCCACAGATGACGCAATCTCAATTGCACTCCACACTGCCCTTTCTCACCTGAACAAAAATAACACCTATGTAAGAATGCTGCTCATTGACTACAGCTTAGCGTTCAACAACATAATGCCCACAAAGCTCAGAACTAAGCTAAGGACCTTGGGATTAAACCCCGCCCTGTGCAACTGGGTCCTGGACTTCCTGACGGGCCGCCCCCAGGTGGTGAAGGTAGGAAACAACACCTCCACTTCGCTGATCCTCAACACAGGGGCCCCACAAGGGTGCGTGCTTAGCCCCTTCCTGTACTCCCTGTTCACCCATGACTGTGTGGCCACGCACGCCTCCAACTCAATCATCAAGTTTGCAGACGACACAACAGTAGTAGGCCTGATTACCAACAATGACAAGACAGCCTACATGGAGGAGGTGAGTACTCTGGGAGTGTGGTGCCAGGAAAATAACCTCTTACTCAACGTCAACAAAACAAAGGAGCTGATCGTGGACTTCAGGAAACAGCAAAGGGAGCACCCCCCTACCCACATCGACGGGACCACAGTGGAGAAAAACTTCAAATTCCTCGGCGTACACATCACTGACAAATTGAAATGGTCCACCCACACAGACAGAGTAGTGAAGAAGGCACAACAGCACCTCTTCAACCTCAGGAGGCTGAATAAATTTGGCTTGGCACTTAAAACCCTCACAAACTTTAACAGATGCACAATTGAGAGCATCCTGTCGGTCTGTATCACCGCCTGGCACGGCAACTGCACCGCCCGCAACCACAGGGCTCTCCAGAGGGTGGTGCGGTCTGCCCAACGCATCACCGGTGGCAAACTACATGTCTTCCACGACACCTACAGCACCCGATGTCACAGGAAGGCCAAAAAGATCATTAAGGACAACAACCACCCGAGCCACTGCCTGCTCACCACGCTATCATCCAGAAGGTGAGGTCAGTACAGGTGCATCAAAGCTGGGACCGAGAGACTGAAAAACTGTTTCTATCTCAAGGCCATCAGATTGTTAAATAGCAATCACTAGCACCTTAGAGGCTGCTGCCCTATAAACATAGACTTGAAATCACTGGCCACGTTAATAATGGAACACTAGTTACTTTAATAATGTTTACATATTTTGAATTACTTAACTCATATGTATATACTGTATTCTATTCTATTATACTGTATCTTAGTCTATGCCGCTCCGACATTGCTCGTCCAAAAATGTATATTCTTAATTCCATTCCTTTACTTTAGATTTGTGTGTATTGTGTGTATTGTTGTGAAACTGTTAGATATTACTTGTTAGATATTACTGCACTGTTGGAGCTAGAAACAGAAGCATTTCGCTACACCCTCAATAACATCTGCTAAAACATGTGTATGTGACCAAGAAAATGTGATTTGATATAATAAATATTATATCCACATACTGTCCATAATGTCTATGCATCACATCACACATACATACACACACATAAACTACCAGTCAAAAGTTTGGACACACCTAATCATTCCAGCTTTTTTTTTTATATATATGTTCTACATTGTAGAATAATGGTGTAGACATCAAAATGAAATAACACATATGGAATCATGTAGTAACCAAAAAAGTGTTAAACAAATCAAAATATATTTTATATTTGAGATTCTTCAAAGTAGCCACCCTTTGCCTTGATGACAGCTTTTCACACTCTTGGCATTCTCTCAACCAGCTTCATGAGGTAGGACTGCATTTCATGAGGTAGGAATGCATTTCAATTAACAGGTGTGCCTTGTTAAAAGTTAATTTGTGGAATTTCTTTCCATCGTAATGCATTTGAGTCAATCAGTTGTGTTGTGACAAGGTAGGGGTGGTATACAGAAGATAGCGCTATTTGAAAAGTACCAAGTCCATATTATGGCAAGAACAGCTCAAATAAGCAAAGAGAAACGACAGTCCATCACTACTTTAAGACATGAAGGTCAGTAGGTGAACGGATTATCTCTGCATGTGTGGTTCCCATCGTGAAGCATGGAGAAGAAGGTGTGATGGTGTGGGGGTGCTTTGCTGGTGACACTGTCAGTGAATTATTTACAATTCAAGGCACACTTAACCAGCATGGCTACCACATAATTCTGCAGCGATACGCCATCCCATCTGGTTTGCGCTTAGTGGGACTATCATTTGCTTTTCAACAGGACAATGACCTAAAACACACCTCCAAGCTGTGTAAGAGCTATTTGACCAAGAAGGATAGTGATGGAGTGTTGTATCAGATGACCTGACCTCCACAATCACCCGACCTCAACCCAATTGAGATGGTTTGGGATGAGTTGGACCGCAGAGTGAAGGGAAAGCAGCCAACAAGTGCTCAGCATATGTGGGAACTCCTTCAAGACTGTTGGAAAAGCATTCCTCATGAAGCTGGTTGAGAGAATGCTGTCATCAAGGCAAAGGGTGGCTAGTTTGAAGAATCTAAAATATAACATATGTTTAGATTTTTTTAAACACTTTTTTGTTTACTACATGATTACATATGTGTTATTTCATAGTTTTGATGTCTTCACTATTATTCTACAATGTAGAAAATAGTAAAAATAAAGAAAAACCCTTGAATGAGTAAGTGTGTCCAAACTTTTGACTGGTAGTGTATATACATATATATATATATATATATATATATATATATACTCCGGACTCCGACATTGCTCGTCCGAATATTTATATATTTCTTAATTCAATTATTTTATTTTTAGATTTGTATGTATTGTTGTGAATTGTTAGATATTACTGCATTGTTGGAGCTAGGAACACAAGCATTTCACTACACCCGCAGTAACATCTGCTAAATATGTGCATGTGACCAATAAAATATCATTTGATTTGATCTGAAACCCTAGTGTCCTCCTGGTGTGCTGTTTTTGTACTCATAGATTTTTTTTCTTAAGGACGCAAGTTGGGTCTTTTTTGTTTTCCCATAGGGTGCTATTTTGCAGTCAGCCCACTGCACTGCAATGCTGACACCCCTGGCAGCAAAGAGTTTGGAGCATTCAAGCTCAAGGCATGTTGCGCAGCTTCTAAGCCAACTATTCTCGCTCTCTCTCCGCGGCCTTAAAGTGTACCTTATTGGCCCTTGTCAGAGGCGTCTTTCTTGGAAAGGAGAGGTGAGTGAAGTTCTCAACTGAGTGCAATGCAATAACAACTCAGGACAACATTCCAGAATGTAATTGCAATGTTTATTTGTTATTTTAAAAAATAAAGATATATTTTTTAGATTCATTACCAGATGTTTTACCGGGACGGCGTACCGCCACTATTTATTTTACCGGTACTCCATACCGGACCGCACCTGCTTACTTTCTCCCCTGGTAAAAACATGAATTTGTGCATGAGGCAGAAATAATGCAGTACAACTCGAATTTCGCCATTAGCTGGAAGACAGTGTCCCTTTTTGGTCAGTGTCAGTTGAGGAAATGTAGAGCGGAGGGAGGTTGAGAGGTGGACACTCAGTCTGCTATTCTCCGCCGCTGAGACTGACCATCAGATGCAGACACCATCAGCCCAGTAAAATAAAAATAAAAAGCAAATTATTTAAATGTATGCTCACTCAGCTGTTTCTCACAAGTAATGCAACAACGGATCTATTACCGGTGTGATCATATAGCCTACCTATAATTTTAAACAATTACTCGAACAACAATGCATTAGCAGGGCAATATAAGCAAAGCCAATATGCAGTGGTAATGTATTGGGCCTATAGCTTACTGCAGAAACCTCATTGATACAGTACTATTTATAATTGGTTAATGTTGCATAGGCTTATGTTTTTTAAGTCATGTAAAATAAAAAATCTGAGTGGTAGATCTGCTTGCATTTAGACTCAGAAAGTGATTTTGACTCAGAAAAGGTCGGTGACCACTTTTCTAGAGCTTTCCCTGTTAACACTATCAACGTTTCCCTTTACTGTGGTAATTGGGATCGAATCAACGCAATATTAGTCACTTTTAATTCAACATACCAAAAAAAACGAACTATGCAAGAGATTTTGTTGTAGGCAGAACGCATCGGAATGGGATATTATTGCATTGACAAGCACAACTGAGCCCATACTCTACACAGACCAGTGCGGCATAAAAAATCTGAGCTGCAGTAGGCCTATATGCAAATAGACCATTGCCATATATGGATCTGTGCCATTTACTTTGAACTGGATTGTGTTTACAGCATGAGTGGTCGTGACTAGATGTGCTTGTTTTGAGATCAAAGCGAGAGCTGCATGTAGCCACATATGCACATTTTATTAATATCCTTTGCTATCTGGTGAGTTATTAGCCCAGTTATAGATTATTTGTAGTCAGCAATTGCTTCCTACAAGAGCACAAAATGTGCACATTTCTAGAAATCTTTGAAAAGCGAGTCAGGTAAAGAGCTTTTTTTTTGTCTTAAAGGGGCAGTGTTGTATTTTGAGACAGGCTTGAATAAGCTAAGTAGCCAATAGGCAGATGGTAGCAAATTTGTCTGATTCTCTGTAATAATGGTATTGGAATAATAATGCATTTTATTTTGTAAGCTATCTTTGTTGCAGGTGCATGGTAACAATTGAATAACATGAGAGAAAAAAGAAGAAACCTGCACACTGCTCTTGCTAGTATCACTGCTCTTTATTAACATTTTTATTTTAGCTTTATTAAGCTTTATGTATTGGCCTCAAGGCCTTCGTCAGAGCTTTTGTGAGTGTTTTGAATTTCCACCTTTATGTAGACATTGCTCCACCCACATCCGTTCAATGCATCGAACGGGGTTGGAGTCGAGGGAAAATAAACGTGTTACCAAATATAACAATGTGCATTTCATAGGTATTCTAAAAAAGTGTGTACATGAAATGTATTAAACACATCTGAAAAACAACAATGAGGACATCGACCTATCAAGTACGTTTTCATAAATCATTGGCTACAGTGCAAGAAAAAATTTCAGAGTAGGCTGAAATGGTGGCACTAGTTCATGTTCACATTTACAATATAACATGCATGGGTATTTCATCATTAAGACCTTTTGGGAATAATGTCTGGAGGGTGAAAATCCAAAAACATTTTGCTCAGAGTATTATTTATGTCACCTCCCCTGTCTGATATCTTGACTTTCTCTATGCCACAAAATCTAAAGGTAGAAATGTCATGTTTTTGGTCATTAAAATGTACTGCGAATGGATAACCCCTGTCATTTCTCCTGATTGAACTTTAATGTTCACATGGAAAACACAGCCAACAGTATATTATTCGTGTCTTGGTTCATCCACGACTCAGTGAAACAAAATATATTACAGTTTTTAATGTCCCGTTGGTAGGATAGTCTCGAACGGAGCTCATCCAGTTTATTCTCTAGTGATTGCACGTTGGCCAATAGAACGGATGGTAGAGGCGGGTTACCCACTCGCCGACTAATTCTCACAAGGCACCCTGATCTGCACCCCTGTATCTCTGTCTTTTCTTCATGTGAGTGACAGGGATTTGGGCCTTGTCCTGGAGCAACATTATTATCAATCTTTGTCCAGTTCGAGGTGAGTAATCGTTGTTCTGATATCCAGAAGCTCTTTTCGGTTATAAAACAGTAGCAGCAACATTATGTACAAAATAAGTTACAACAATGCGAAAAAACACAGAAAATAGCACAATTGGTTAGGAGCCTGCAATCCCCTCTGGCGACATTATAATCCCTATAATTGAATACCACACATTAGCTGCTACTGTAGGCTGAATGATAGAACCGCCATTTCCATGTTAAAATGTTATGGGATGCATTTTCTCCATTGTTTTTGATGGTAGGCCACTGTGGTAGGCCTACATTATGATCAAATAGCCACAGTAGCCTACTTGGCCATTGTTAAAACTGTAACTTAAAGCAGGTATAGCCTCAGTGTTTACAGTAAACGCGCACTGTAAGTTGCACAGAATTTTTACAATGTTCAAGTTTGAGATCAGCAGACCTTTGAGTAAGGCTCAATACCAACTACTGAGAAGTGCGTAGGAAAGGCGTATATAGGAGAGGTGAGCATTTCCTAAGTTGGATTTGGCCCCCAAGACACTTAATAGCCATATTTTGTTGCTGTTCGCTTTCTCAGTCAAATGTAACATTAAACTGTTCTTGTGCCTCTGTAATAACACTGTAATTACTTATGGAGCAACATTTTATTAGCATGTTGTTACATAGTACTTTGGTAATTGCTTTTTAGTTGCATTGAGTTTTTGTAACTATTGTACTATTGAATGTTCCTTTTCCCACTTGTGTTATAACTCCATTATTATGCTATAATAAATATGTTTCTATACTCCAATGTAACAACACTGTTGCTATTGTATTAATCAAAAAGTGACTACATATGTTTAAGAACTTGATGTCAAGTGTTACAGTATTACCTTACGTCTCACTCATTGTGAAAATGTATTTCTAAGTCATTTTGAAGTGTTCTACTCTAATGTTGAGATGAGTCCATGTCCCTAACAAACTGTTGCCTAGATCTAGCTAAACGCCTGAAAGTGACAATTTACTCAAATGATTTAACGCATAATGTAAAGAATTTAGAAAAATCAATGTACAACAGTAAAACAAAATCTAAGGGCTCTATTCAATCCGTATCGCAAAAGTTCAGCGTTACAGAGTGATTGAAATTTAAATGCAATGTTCCCCCATTAGCAGATACTGCATTCAATGTAAATTCAGCATATGTTGTACACTGTGTATTAATACTAATTAAACTAACTGTAGTAGTTTTTAGTTTGTCATCAAATATTTGGCCAAACTGGTGTGCGTGGCCAAAGAGCTCTATTTTCATGTTATCCAACAAATGTAAACGCCTGAGTTTGCAAAACAGCATTGGCATTTGGATTGAAACCGGTGCTATGGTCAGATGACATGAAAATAGAGATCTTTGGCCACGCACATAATGAAAGTTACTGTAAGGTGTTCCCTAAAACATGGAAACATTAGCAATTAAAGCAGCAATTAACAATGAGTTTACATATCCACACACATGAATGTCTCAGTTAAAACCACATCTACCAGAAGTCTATATTAGCTCAAATGATCTCTTCCGCCTTACGGCATGGGGAGGAGGTAGGTATGCTATGCATTCAGATAACATTTGTGATCACGCTACCCAACAAACCATGGGCCACACCAAGACAAAGACTATGTTGAATGCCTTGTTCGGTATCATCATCCTATTAGGAAACCAAATTCAAGGTAAACATTTTAGTCTTTCATTGTATCCCAATTGTATATAATGTTCAAATTTTACATATGTATTTTTTATGTATTATAAGTAATTAATACACGAACGGCACCATTTTTTATATTATTGTTAGGAAATAATATTGTTGTTTATGTAGGCCTTCATGTTTACTGTTAAAAATATTTGATTTGTTTCTTTCTATCTTATAAACTACATACTACATACTTAAACACTACATATGCACACATAAAACACACACACATTCCGACTCAACACAAACACACATACACACACACGTACACACACTTTTACAGTCATAATTTGCTGCTCTGTTCTTTTTTTTACTCTTATTATTATCTATACTGATGCCTAGTCACTTTAACCTGACTTCATGTACATACCTACCTCAAATACCTCGTACCCCTGCACATTGATCTGGTACTGGTACTCCCTGTATATATACAGCGCATTCAGAAAGTATTCAAACCTCTTGACTTTTTCCACATTTTAAATTGTTTAAATTGAGATTTGTCAGTGATCTACACACAATAACCCCATAACTTCGTCAACCATTTTGAAAAGAAGGTTGACGACATCCGATCCTCGTTTGTTAAGTCAAATGACACTGCTGGTCCTGCTCACACTGCCCTACCCTATGCTTTGACTTCTTTCTCCCCTCTCTCCAGATAAAATCTTGCGACTTGTGAGGGCCGGCCGCCCAACAACCTGCCCGCTTGACCCTATCCCCTCCTCTCTTCTCCAGACGATCTCCGGTGACCTTCTCCCCACCTCACCTCGCTGATCAACTCATCCTTGACCGCTGGCTATGTCCCTTCCGTCTTCAAGAGAGCGAGAGTTGCACCCCTTCTCAAAAAACCAACACTGATGTCAACAACTACAGACCAGTATCCCTTCTTTCTTTTCTCTCCAAAACTATTGAGCGTGCCGTCTTTAGCCAACACTCTTGCTATCTCTCTCAGAATGACCTTCTTGATCCAAACCAGTCAGGTTTCAAGACTGGTCATTCAACTGAGACTGCTCTTCTCTGTGTCACGGAGGCTCTCCGCACTGCTAAAGCTAACTCTCTCTCCTCTGCGCTTGTCCTTCTAGACCTGTCTGCTGTCTTTGATACTGTGAACCATCAGATCCTCCTCTCCACCCTCTCCGAGCTGGGCATCTCCGGCGCGGCTCACTCTTGGATTGCGTCCCACCTGACCGGTCGCTCCTACCAAGTGGCGTGCGAGAAGCTGTCTCCCGCACCACGTGCTCTCACCACTGGTGTCCCCTAGGCCTCAGTTCTAGGCCCTCTCCTATTCTCGCTATACACCAAGTCACTTGGCTCTGTCATATCCTCACATGGCCTCTCCTATCATTGCTACGCAGACAACACACATCTAATCTTCTCTTTTCCCCCTTCTGATAACCAGGTGGCGAATCGCATCTCTGCATGTCTGGCAGACATATCAGTATGGATGACCGATCACCACCTCAAGCTGAACCTTGGCAAGACGGAGCTGCTCTTCCTCCCGGGGAAGGACTGCCCGTTCCATGATCTCGCCATCACGGTTGACAACTCCGTTGTGTCCTCCTCCCAGAGTGCGAAGAGCCTTGGCGTGACCCTGGACAACACCCTGTCTTTCTCCGCTAACATCAAGGCGGTGACCCGATCCTGTAGGTTCATGCTCTACAACATTCGGAGAGTACGACCCTGCCTTACACAGGAAGCGGCACAGGTCCTAATCCAGGCACTTGTCATCTCCCGTCTGGATTACTGCAACTCGCTGTTGGTTGGGCTCCCTGCCTGTGCCATTAAACCCCTACAACTCATCCAGAATGCCGCAGCCCGTCTGGTGTTCAACCTTCCCAAGTTCTCTCACGTCACCCCGCTCCTCCGCACACTACACTGGCTTCCAGTTGAGGCTCGCATCTGCTGCAAGACCATGGTGCTTGCCTACGGAGCTGTGAGGGGAACGGCACCTCCGTACCTTCAGGCTCTGATCAGTCCCTACACCCAAACGAGGGCATTGTGTTCATCCACCTCTGGCCTGCTGGCTCCCCTACCTCTGCTAAAGCACAAGTCCCGCTCAGCCCAGTCAAAACTGTTCGCTGCTCTGGCACCCCAATGGTGGAACAAGCTCCCTCACGGCGCCAGGACAGCGGAGTTACTCACCACCTTCCGGAGACATTTGAAACCCCACCTCTTTAAGGAACACCTGGGATAGGATAAAGTAATCCTTCTACCAACCACCTTAACCCACCCCACCACCCAAAAAAAAAAAAAAATAAGTGGTTATCCCACTGGCTATAAGGTGAATGCACCAATTTGTAAGTCGCTCTGGATAAGAGCGTCTGCTAAATGACGTAAATGTAAATGTAATAATGTGAAAGTGGAATTTTGTTTGTAGAAATGTTTTATAGTTCATACAAAATGCAAAGCTAAAATGTCTTGAGTCAATAAGTATTCAACCCCTTTGTTATGGCAAGCCCAAATAAGTTTTTGTAAAAATGTGCTTTATTTAACACATCACATAATATGTTGCATGGACTCATTCTGTGTTTAATAACAGTGGTTAACATGATTTTTGAATGACTACCCAATCTCTGTACCCCACACATACAATCTGCATTGTTGGGAAGAGCTCGTAAGCAAGCATTTCACGGAAAAGTCTACACCTGTTGTTTTCGGCGCATGTGACAAATAGAATTTGATTTGATTTTCCCTTATCAAAATGTAGCTGATGGTAATGTAAAACGGAGTCTAATGCTTTCGGTAATTTCCTTTGGATTGTTTTATATAAGCAAGAACTAAATCAAATCAAACTTTATTGAAAGTGCTTGTAGAAAAAAGAAGGAAGGGAAGCGCTGCTAAGGTACACAGTTGTAGGTTTTTGTAGACAGAAGGTGCTCTTTAGTAAAAGGGGTAAATTGATCATCAAAACAAAAGGAGGACCACGGCACTCTTCATATAATTAATTAAAATGCCTTTATTTGTATGGCATGTTTAATGGACACAAATATTAACAACTTTGAAGCATTTTGCCTGCATGGCCTTCATCAGGGAGTACAAAGACATAAAAAAACAATGCCCTCTTTCCAATAGCATTTCCCAATCAACCCTGATTTGAAGAGGGGGTAGTTACAGAATTCATTGGACAACACCTAGTAAGCAATACTATACACATTAAAAAGTGAAATAGATATGCTATCAACATGTAAAGTAAGGCTTGAAGCATCAGAACCCCTAGAAAAGTAGTTCTAACCTTGAATATGACTGGGCAAAGAGATAAGAACAGGAGAGCCATCTATTTTATAGTAGTACTTTGTTCCCATTGAACCATACAAATAAATATATTTTAATTAATTATATGAAGAGTGCATTGGTCCTCCTTTGTTTTTTATTTATCTTTCTTTAAAGTCTCACTGCCTCCTTCTCACAAATGATCCCAAAAATATAAAAATTAAATAAAGTTGGTTCAACACAGTGGCGGGTCATTTTGACCCTAGGACAATGGGAGGGTTAAATTGATTTAGTCATATTTTTTACTTAGACTTTTGATTGAGATGGAGATCCAACATACTATTTATCAACTTGAAGGTCAAATGTGAAATCAACCAAAGCTTGAAACCCTAGGCCTATATTTATTGTTTGTTTTTAGTTTAACCCTGGGTTGACTTGAAACAATAGCTGTTGATTACCTTTCAAATACTATATAGGCCTAAATAGTATCATTGATGATATATGACTTATAAAGTATGGTTACATTTAATTTGCTCTGTTAAATCTACGCTTTGGATTTACTTCGATAGCAACAGTGAATCTATTTAGTAATTAAGAGATCTCTCAACAATCATTCTCACGATAGCACATTGGTAGTAGTCAGTGACAAATATCAAAGCTGGGCTTGGTTTAAAACCCTGGATGGGAGACCAAATGGATAGGAGGTGCTGCCCAGCCCATTGTTATCTTTTTTAGATAGTGGATATAATGTCTGAAATTTTTTCAAAGGTACAAATTCAACTGATTGTATACATGGTTTGCCTATGTTGGAAATTGGTTACAATGATGATATAATCCTGTGGTTGAAATTTCACCCTCAAAAAAACATTTTACTTTGATTACTTTTTTCAAATCCAATGTATTTTCAGTTTTTGCCCAGTGGGTGATGAATATGTACTGTTTAGCAGGCGAGAGAAAACTTGTGGTAGAGCGTGGTGAAGACAATGAGATTAAGCCAAGGGAAGGTACAGTATGACCTTCTCACTCACTATACTTTCTGTATTACCAAATCAATTTTACCTATTGTTATTCATTAAAAGATAATGTACTTTTTCAATCTCACTCACTCACTAAAACTGCTGGGGAGATGTTATAACCTATTATCATCACATTTACTTTGCTCTTTATATTGTTATTATTTTAGAAATGCATAACAATATGGACATCCAACAAATTTCTTAAAACGTTTTTTTGTATTTTTTGCCTTTTCTAAAGACAAGCTCAGTGTCATCGGGAACGTGATGCGCATCGTCTTATTCGTGTCTCTTACTTTGGTTGTCATGGGGTTGTGTGGGCGTTGGGTCATGAAAGCTAAAGGTATGATACCACTCTTCCTACTCCAGCTAAAATAATCTAAACAAACAGAGGACAATATCCATGTTTTACATTTCCTTTTATGTTTTGTTATGAAATCATTGTTGGGAGACTTTGGCCTAATCCCAAATGGATTCCTAAACCTTTTGGGATAATTTTATCGCTATAAGCAAAATGATTAAACTTCCACCTAGCCTATCCGAGGGCAAAGTGGAGTTGTTACCATATTGATTACACCTGTCAAATCCTCTCAGATCTCCACAAGTGTATAGTGTGTAGGGTCTAGTGGTCCATTTGGGCCCCTCATGTTACTGAATGTCATCCCTGTGACCTGCAGGAAAAAGCTATCCTGTGTGCATCCCACCACCAGAGAGCAGTACAGTCCAGTGTTCCAATGTAGAATCCCCACAGGCTGGCCCGTCTAACATGAAGATGACCACTATGGCTGTAGCTGCGCTCCTGTGAAGAAGATTATGATGACTGTGTGTGATGCTGATCTGAGAAATACTATACAATAATACAATAAGGCTAATATTGTGTAGCTTCCACCAGTATACTTTAACTGTAGATTAAGCATTAAAAGGGACATTTCACTTTTAGATTAAAGTGTAATGTTTCCAGACCTCAAAAGGAGACTAGTAGACTAGTGTTGAGATATGTCAACAAACCCATCAGTTGTGTAGATCCTGCTATAAGCCTCAATCACCAATGAATGGGAAAGATAAGCACCATCTAATTTCCTGGGTTTATTTGGCGCTTATCGTTTCCATTTGTTTGGTGTTGACGAATATAGCTGGATCTACACAACCAACGGTCTGGGAATAGGATATACTGTATCTGAACTCTAATTACCCTCTTGCAATCTATTGACTTTGATAAACATCTTCATTCTACATGGAGCTGTATTTCTATATTGATACAGTCAACAGGAAATAATTTCCCTCATTCAGGTCTAAGGTCAAGTGTATGAAAATGACCAGTGGGTTCCTGCTAATATGTGCCTGCTTTACTCATGTGCTTTTATCCATATTAAAGAAGTTTAATTAGATACATTGCCAGTTCAAATCAAATCGTTAAAATGATGCAGCAGAGTTTTGTATAATTTTAGCCAGTAGTTTTGAAAGTAGTGCTCACGAGCCAAAACGGGTTCCCGGAAATTGTGCACGATTGTGTACAACGTCAACCATTTCGTATGATATGTTACATCCCGCAAAAAACACTATTTTTTTTTGTAAGTGCTGAAGATCCCATTCAATCTCTTTAATTAATAATAAGGCAACAGTAAAGATGTCATCCCCTACGAATGATGCAGTGCCTCCCCTTTGGCCAATTAGTGACAACAATTCAAGCTCAAATGGGACAGGAAATATGCTTGTTCAAAGTTTTGAATTACTAACGTACAAACAGACGGAGACAAAGCAGAGCCATAGTCCTCCCTCCGAATTCTTCATGGGGGAGAATAAAGTGCCAATTACAGACCAGCAAAGAGCAAGAACGATGTGCAAGTTAAATCTAGTCCCTTTTCACTTTTAGTATTTGTCAAAATTCAAACCAACTAGGGAAGAAAGAACCTACTAGAGAATAAACTTACTAGAGAAGAAAGAGAAAAAGCACATGGCCTTATACACCAACTCTGAGCCTCTATCTATTGAAGGGGAAATCTGGGATTAGTACATCCATTTGGGGATTTGACTAGGGTGATTGCTTTGTGTTGTTTGAATCTCAGATTGCCCCTTTAATTCTGTGCTCATATATCAACTATTAATAGGTAGCTATTTCTTCATAAAATTATGATTATTCAATTACATCAGTGGGATTCATTACCTTTTGCTCAGACATCAGGCTGTTTCCAGCAGAGAATACGTACTCAGATAGAAAGGATCAAAGAAGACGACATATCCCTTTTTCCAAATGATAGATGGATGAAATACCTAATGATGAAGGTACATTCTCAGCAGACGGGTGCACTCTCCTGTGCTCAGGCATCACACACACACAGGCGCACAGACACGCACACACAGATGCATGTCTGTGCACACACAGCTGTGATTTAACAGGCTTCTCCGTCAGACTCCCACTCAGATTGGTCCTAAAAATGGTCGAATTAAATGCCTTTCCCCTTTCATCACTGTCCCTCCCCATCATTACCCAGGATGCTTAGAGCCCTCTCTGAGTGGTCATTGACTCAACACAAAGTAGTACACAATAGGACAGGCATCAGAGTCTGTACATTCCAAATGGCACCATATTCCTTAGTCTAGTGCACTACTTTTGATCAGAGCGCTATAGGCCCTGGTCACAAGTAGTGCACTAAATATCCATCAATCAATCAAATGTATTTATAAAGCCCTTTTTACATCAGCAGATGTCACAAAGTGCTTATACAGAAACACAGCCTAAAACCCCAAACAGCAAGCAATGCAGATGTAGAACCATAGTGGCTAGGAAAACCTCCCTAGAAATGCAGGAACGTAGGAAGAAACCTAGAGAGGAACCAGGCTCTGAGGGGTGGCCAGTCCTCTTCTGGCTGGGTGGAGATTATAAGAGTAAATGGCCATTAAGGTCAGATCGTTCTTCAAGATGTTCAAACGTTCATAGATGACCAGCAGGGTCAAACAATAATCACAGTAGTTGTAGAGGGTGCAATAGGTCAGCACCTCAGAGTAAATGTCAGCTGGCTTTTCATAGCCAAGCATTCAGAGGTCGGACAGAGTGAAAGTAGAGAGAGAGAGAGAGAGAGAGAGAGAGAGAGAGAGAGAGAGAGAGAGAGAGAGAGAGAGAGAGAGAGAGAGAGAGAGAGAGAGAGAGAGAGAGAGAGAGAGAGAGAGAGAGAGAGAGAGAGAGAGAGAGAGAGAGAGAGAGGGTCACTGTGGCCCTGTCCGACAATACCCCCGGACAGGACCAACCAGACAGGATATAACCCCACCCACTTTGCCAAAGCACAACCCCCCACACCACTAGAGGGATTTCACAGACCACCAACTTACTACCCTGACACAAGGCTGAGTACAGCCCACGAAGATCTCCTCCACCACACTAGCCTGAGGGGGCGCAAAACCGCACAGGAAGATCACGTCAGTGACTCAACCTACTCAAGTCGAGTATAGCAAAAAAAGCCTGGCACGATGTGACGCACCCCTCCTAGGGACGGCATGGGAGAGCACTAGTAAGCCAGTGACTCAGCACCCGTAATAGGGTCAGAGGAAGAGAATCCCAGTGGAGAGAGGGGAGCCGTCTAGGCAGAAACAGCAAGTGTGGTTCGTCACTCCAGTGCCTTGCCGTTCACCTTCACACCCCTGGGCCAGACTACAGTCAATCATAGGACCTACTGAAGAGATGAGTTTTCAGAAAATACTTAAAAGTCAAGACCGAGTCTGCATCTCTCAGATGGATAGACAGACCATTCCATAAAAATATAGATTTATAGCAGAAAGCCCTGCCTCCAGCTGTTTGCTTAGAAATTCTAGGGACAATAAGGAGGCCTTATTAGAAATAGTCTTGATACTGTATGTTCGTCTAAAGAGAGATCAGGGTCCAGTGTAACGCCGAGGTCCTTCCATGTGTTATTTATGACGACTGTACAACCTTCAAGATTAATTGTCAGATCAAACAGCAGATCTCTTTGTTCCTTGCGACCTAGAACTATCATCTCCATTTTGTCCGAGTTTAAAAGTAAAAGATGAGCCACCATCCACATCCTTATGTCTGAAACATAGGCTTCCAGGGTAGGCAATTTTGGGGCATCACCATGTTTCATCAGTTTACAATGTGTTTCCGAATGACATCACCAAGAGTTCAAATATATAGTGAAAACAATAGTGGTCCTAAAACGGAACCTTGAGGAACACCAAACCATACCATTGATTTGTCAGAGGACAAACCATCCACAGATGGTGTCAAAAGCAGCATTGATGGTGTCAAAAGTGGCACTAAGGTCTAAGAGCACGAGGACAGATGCAGAGCCTTGGTCTGACGCCATTAAAACGTAATTTACCACCTTCACGAGTGCGGTCTCAGTACTAGGATGGGGTCTAAATCCAGACTTGAGCGTTTCGTTAAAAATGTTTGTCTTCAGGAAGGCAGTGAGTTGCTGCACAACAACTTTTTCTAAAAATGTTGAGAGGAATGGGAGATTCAATATAGGCAGATAGTTTTTTAAATTTCCGGGTCAAGGTTTGGCTTTTTCAGGAGAAGCTTTATTACTGCCACTTTTAGTGAGTTTGGTACACATCCGGAAGATATGGAGACATTTATTATGTTCAACATTGTACGGCAACACAGGGAAATACTTCTTTCAGTAGTTTAGTTGGAATAGGGTCCAGTAGGCAGCTGGAAGGTTTAGAGGCCATTACTATTTCTGGGAATGTGTTAATAGATACAAGGTAGAAAAACTTGAGTGTCCATAATTTTCTTCTAATGATCATTATCTTTTTGTCAAAGAAGTTCATGAATTCATCACTGCTGAAGTGAAAGCCATCTCAGTTGGAGAATGCTGATTTGTTGTTAGCTTTGGCGACAGCATGCGATCGAAAGCAGCAGTGACGGTCGAAATTGTACGCTACTTTCCAAACTAGTCGGAAGGCTTCCACCTTGGTGGAGCGCCACTTCCGCTCCAACTTTTGGACACTTGCTTCAGGGCTCAGGTATTTTCTGTATACCAGGGACCTAATTTCTTGTGACAAATGTTTTTATTTTGTTTTAGAGGTGCGACTGCATTAGGTATTATGCAGGTTAAGCTTAGATCCTCGGAAAGGTGGTTAACGGATTGTTGTACTCCGACTTCCTTAAATAGGTGGAGGGAGTCTGGAAGGGCATCTAGAAATCTTTGGGTTGTCTGAGAATTTATAGTGCGGTTTTGATAATCCTTGGTTGAGGTCTGAGCAGATTATTGGTTGCGATTGCAGACGTTATAAGATGGTGGTCCGAAAAAACTGTAGATCCATAATATTTATTCCATGGGACAAAACTAGATCCAGGGTATGACTGGCAATAAGTAGGTCTGGAGACATGTTGGACAAAACCCACTGACTCGATAATGGCTCCAAAAGCCTTTTGGAGTGGGTCTTTGGACTTTTCCATGTGAATATTGAAGTCACCAAAAAGTAGGATATTATCTGCCATGACTACGAGGTCGAATAGGAATTCAGGGAACTCAGTAAGGAATGCTGTACATGGCCCAGGAGGCCTGTAAACAGTAGCTATAAAAAAGTGATTGAGCAGGCTGCATAGATTTCATGACTAGACGCTCAAAAGACGAAAACCTAGCCTTTTTTTTCTTAAATTGAAATTTGCTGTCTGACATGTTGTATGGTCACTAGTAAACCGGGAGGAGAGGCCTCATTTAACACAGTCAATTCATCAGACTTGAGCCATGCTTCAATCAGGCCAATCACATTAAAGTTATGATCAGTGATTAGTTCATTGACTATGACTGCCTTAGAAGTGAGGGATCTAACATTAAGTAGTCCTCTTTTGAGTTGTGAGATATTATCACAATCTCTTTCAATAATGACAGGAATGGAGGAAGTCTTTATTCCAGTGAGATTGCTAAAGCAAATACTGACTTGTTCAGTTTTGCCTGACCTACAGCACCAGTCAAAAGTTAGGACACACCTACTCATTCAAGGGTTTTTATTTTTACTATTTTCTACACTGTACAATAATAGTGAAGACATCAAAACTATGAAATAACACAAATGGAATCATGTAATAACCAAAAAAGTGTTTAAAAAATCACAATATATTTTAGATTCTTCAAAGTAGCCACCCTTTGCCTTGATGACAGCTTTGCACACTCTTGAAATTCTCTCAACCAACTTCACCTGGAATGCTTTTCCAACAGTCTTGAAGGAGTTCCCACATATGCTGAGCACTCGTTGGCTGCTTTTCCTTCACTCTGCGGTTCAACTCATCCCAAACTATCTCAATTCGGTTGAGGTCAGGTGAATGTGGAGGCCAGGTCATCTGATGCAGTATGCTTAGGGTCATTGTCCTGCTGGAAGGTGAACCGCTGTCACAGTTTCAAATCTCTGGAAGACTGAAACAGGTTTCCCTCAAGAATGTCCCTGTATTTAGCTCCATCCATCATTCCTTCAATTCTGACCAGTTTCCCAGTCCCTGCCGATTAAAAATATCCCCACAGCATGATGCTGCCACCACCATGCTTCACTGTGGGGATGGTGTTCTCGGGGTGATGAGAGGTGTTGGGTTTGCGCCAGACATAACGTTTTCCTTGATGGCCAAAAAGCTCAATTTTAGTCTCATCTGACAAGAGTACCTTCTTCCATATGTTTGGGGAGTCTCCGACATGCCTTTTGGCGAACACCAAACGTGTTTGCTTATTTTTTTCTTGAAGCAAAGGCTTTTTTTCTGGCCACTCTTCAGTAAAGCCCAGCTCTGTGGGAGTGTAAGGCTTAAAGTGGTTCTATGGACAGATATCCAATCGCCGCTGTGGAGCTTTGCAGCTCCTTCCAGGGTTATCTTTGGTGTCTTTGTTGCTTCTCTGATTAATGTCCTCCTTGCCTGGTCCGTGAGTTTTGGTGGATGGCCCTCTTTGGCAGGTTTGTTGTGGTGCCATATTCTTTCCAGTTTTAATAATGGATTTAATGGTGCTCTGTGGGATGTTAAAGTTCAGATATTTTTTTATAACCCAAGCCTGATCTGTACTTCTCCACAACTTTGTCCCTGACCTGTTTGGAGAGCTCCTTGGTCTTCATGGTGCCGCTTGCTTGGTGGTGCCCCTTGCTTGGTGGTGTTGCAGACTCTGGGGCCTTTCAGAACAGGTGTACATATACTGAGATCATGTGAGACAGATCATGTGACACTTAGATTGCACACAGGTGGACTTTATTTAACTAATAATGTGACTTCTGAAGGTAATTGGTTGCACCAGATCTTATTTAGGGGCTTCATAGCAAAGGGGGTGAATACATATGCACGCAACACTTTTCCGTTATTTATTTTTTCGAATTTTTTTAACAAGTTATTTTTTTCATTCCACTTCACCAATTTGGACTATTTTGTATGTCCATTACATGCAAAATTAATTTAAATTACAGGTTGGAATGGAACAAAATAGGAACAACGCCAAGGGGGATGAATACTTTAGCAAGGCACTGTATATATGCTGCTGTGCTGCAGTTAAGTAACTGCATGGCCCCTCATCCCAAACACCCCTCCCCAACGCCTGCGTATATAGTGACACACATGCACTGCGAGAGCGAGAGAGAGAGAGAGCCCTCAGTCAAAAAGGCCACACCCACACTCCTTACGTGCCAGAAAATCTCTCCCGTCTCCACGCAACAGAGATGCCAGTGAGCTCTCGGTGACTCTACACACGGATCTGCATCTTTCTGCGGACTGTCAGTGGATTGACGTATATGACAGCTCGCCTACAGAACATTTGTAGGTCAAAACGACAGGGAGTGTAATTTGGGAAATCATTTTTTACACAGAGATACAACTGATACGTATGGAAAATAGTTTGAAGAACAGAGAAAAAACATGGCTTTACAAACTTCGAATGACACTTCTTTGTCAACATTTCTGACTGTCTGCCACGCCTGCAGAGCAACTCATCCATGAATGCATCTGGAAAAATGAGCAAGGAAGTTACCAATATCACCTGTAGCAATGCGTCTGTCATCACAAAAACCCCATCCACGCGGCAAAAAGGTAATACTGAAAGATTCCTAAAGATTATCTATAACTATCTCTGTTCTTTTGAGGTTCTTGAATCATATGCTGTCATTAAATTAATTACATGAGATTAATTCTCCATTAAATGATGTGATGTAATGCGAACAAAAGAGTGCTTGAATTGGCATCGTTTGTCACAGCAGTATAGGATTTAATTAAGTGAGAAATGCACAATAGGGTAACTTGGGGGAAAACGCCCACCTTAAGGGAAATGTCTATTTTCTGACAGGTATGATTTAGATATGTGCATACTGGCTATCCTTAGGCAAACACATTTTGTAGGGAGATAAGTGGGTAGAATTTTGTTGCAATATGCACCCTGAAGAGCAGTGTGTTAAAATCCATTTTATACGTTTTATTTAGGCATTTTTGAGTAATTGACTCTTAAAAGCTAAAGTCTAGGTATCTTATTTTAATTAAATTAATCAAATTTCGGAACAAAATCTTTGGGGGGCGTTTAACCACAAGCCACTAAGGCAATGGTTATTTATCAAGGCACTAAAAACATAAAATTCCCCTAATGGGAGAGCATAAAATACAAGGAAATTCTCAAAGCTGCTAATGAGAACCTTGACGACCTTGTACCTACCAGTGGGGATTCCGGTGCTGGCAACACTAGCTGCAGTAACCAATGGGGAGGGAGTCACACTCGGACATTCAGAGAGGGGGCATATTATTGTGGCCCTGGTGGCACAATATAATCAAAAGTCTGACTGCACAGAGATGCTTGGGAAAATGGTCACAACGGGGACCAGCATGTGTGTGTTTCAGGGGAAGGGGGTGTATCTGATCTACATCACCTACGACTTGACAATGGTTAATCAAATTTTTACTGCCTGTTTTTGCTCAATTTTGCAGTACTTCTCAAACAGCTGCAACTGTATATGCATTCGTAACTCAAGTCCTTTCTTGATTTGGGCTCTGGGATGGAACAACTGTTGAGCATCTGAGTTTATGGTTGTTTGTGGGGGAAAGGGGTTGAGTGTGAATGAGTGTTTGTGTGTGTGTGTGTGTACACTACCGGTCCAAAGTTTTAGAACACCTACTCATTCAAGGATTTTTCTTTATTTTGACAATTTTCTACATTGTAGAATAATAGTGAAGACATCAAAACTATGAAATAACACATATGGAATCGTGTAGTAACCAAAAAGTGTTAAATAAATCAAAATATATTTTATATTTGAGATTCTTCAAATAGCCAACCTTTGCCTTGATGACAGCTTTGCACACTCTTGGCATTCTCTCAACCAGCTTCACCTAGAATGCTTTTCCAACAGTCTTGAAGGAGTTCCCAAATATGCTGAGCACTTGTTGGCTGCTTTTCCTTCACTTGCGGTCCGACTCATCCCAAACCAACTCAATTGGGTTGAGGTCGGGAGGGATTGTGGAGGCCAGGCCATCTGATGCAGCACTCCATTACCCTCTTTTTTGTAAAATAGCCCTTACACAGCCTGGGAGGTGTGATGGGTCATTGTCCGTTGAAAAACAAATGATAGTCCCACAAGCCCAAAACCAGATGGGATGGCGTATCGCTGCAGAATGCTGTGGTAGCCATGCTGGTTAAGTGTGCCCTGAATTCTAAAAACATCACAGACAGTGTCACCAGCAAAGCACCCCCACACCATAACACCACCTCCTCCATGCTTTACGGTGGGAAATACACATGCGTAGCTCATCCGTCCATCCACAC